>NC_047509.1:35234946-35534946 GCF_902827115.2 Pseudochaenichthys georgianus | reverse complement strand
GTGTGAAATGTACAAGACATCTGGCTGAGCAGAGGTTTGTTTGTCTCTCTGGGAGGGTCTCTGTGTTTCTATGGGAGGGTCTGTATTTGAGTGTGTCTTAATTATTGTACATTTCTTTTTTTTATTGTGTATGTTTGAGAGATAGAGAGGCTCACATGGGAAGAGAGTGAGGGTGCACACAGAAAGGCTGAGAGCAAAAGAGTGAAGGAGAGAGAGAGAGAGAGAGAGAGAGAGAGAGAGAGAGAGAGAGAGAGAGAGAGAGAGAGAGAGAGAGAGAGAGAGAGAGGTGGGGGAGGACAGGCATTTGTAACTGTGTGTATGATGTGGCACTTTGCAGTAACACTGTCAAATGATTGGCTCTTAACTTCTGACTGGTTGGCCACCCCTATACTACAGGATATTATTCGGAAATAGCTACTCAAAGAATAGGCAACAATTTGTCAAAGGTGCATTTAAACTCTATTGGAAAGTGTAAGAAATAAAATCAATATTATTAATCACTTACTGGAGACAATCAAAAAGTAATATTATTACAGAGAGAGAGAGAGAGAGAGAGAGAGAGAGAGAGAGAGAGAGAGAGAGAGAGAGAGAGAGAGAGAGAGAGAGAGAGAGAGAGAGAGAGAGAGAGATCTGATCGTATCATTGTTTTATTAAACGCTGTTAACTTGTAAATAGGCTTCCCGGACTCTTTTCGGCTAATCCTAGGCTCAGAGCTAAAACAAAACTACAATTGCTGCAGGGCTGTGTTGTGCGACCAACTACATTTGTGACTTGCTCTATCGAAATCAGTCGCATTGACCCGAAGGCACATTTTGAGTTGTATACAAGAGGAGATTCCTAGATTTCTAATGATATCAGGATTGTTTTTGTACTCCAAATATTAAGCAAAATATGTCACATCATATAATGACTGTCATCGAGTCATCATTTTGAGAAAAAGGCCTTCAAAGTTTCCTCCTCTCTGGAATCCATCAATCTGATTGATTGATTGATCCAAAAATATTTTCGTTTGGATTACTGGTCTGGGGGAAGCTCCCAAGTGTCTGTGTGTGTATACGTGTGTGTGTGTTTGTGTATTTTTGCATTTGTGTGTATTGTGTTTGTTTCTCGGGGAAAACACTCACAAGAAACACTGGCTGTTGTCAGAGCCATTTAATAGAAGAGTTACGACATCTCCGTTCACTCCAATGGACCACTTTTTTACAGCAATGGCGGATCGTGGAGCCTCTCAATCGTTCCCCGGAAGTTAGCGCCAAGGCTGGCAGAGCTGTGGAGTTGCAGCATAATAGACCGTTCGTGACGGACTTTTAAAGGTAAGAAGAAGTTTAAAGATTTATATTGCGGATATTATCAGTACATCTGATTCAAATGAACATGTGTATTAAAGGATGTCAGTGGATTATCCCTAAATTAGTAGATTTAGGGAACGTTTACAGATAACAGATTAAGCTAGCATACCGAAGCAAGTTAGCAACACACGTTGAACAGCCTTTTAATTGTAAATTCCGTTCTCTTAATGTCATTTCGTCCAACATGTTGAATTAGAGAAGAGGGGCTTCTAAACGGGATTGTATGCGGGGGGGTGGAGGGAGTTAAATATTAGATAAATATAACTTTGGTGCGTGTAAGAGTGAGTGTTTTTAGCAGAGCCATATTGTGTCCTTGTGATTCTCTTGATTATTACCTGTCTGTATAATGTTGCAGCTCAGCTGATTCTGGATTGATGGCAAAGGGAGAGGGACTTAAAGAGCCTGTGACACCATCCCAACAACTGTTGTGCAATGAAATATTGGGCTACTAGTAATCTCGAACCGTCAGTTTAAAAAAGAAAAAGCGATACCGTTCCGTTAAATATCAATAATTTCGAACATCGCGGGGAAATTCCTTGACTCATTTTGAAGTTTTGGGGGAAGCCGGAAGTGACGTCAATGCGGGAACGCTTCGAGAGCCAAACACGGACAAAGTGTGTTGTCATGCGTAGAAATGGTGAATTACTGAGATTAGGCACGTTAATAACGTTTTAATGAAGTTGACTACAGTATATTCATATTTGTCAGTGCTTTCATGTCAATTCGGCGACATAAACATAAATGATCGTGGTGAAGATGATGATTACATTAGGATTAAAAATCGGGAGTGAGAGCTACTGAATTTCCTCCCGTCGGATGTGATATAAAAACAAATCGATTATTTTTGTGGTTGTAAACTCAAGTGGATGAAACTACATTTATTAGTGCTTTCATGTCAATTCGGCGAACATATGATACATTAAATGATGAGTGAGGATGATGATTAAAAATCGTTTGTTTGAGCCGGTCTGCATTTCCTGATGAGAAAACAAACCGATGCTTTTTGTAGTTGTAGTACACCAACAACATGGATTAAACGTGTGTTTTTTTTACCACAATGTTGGGGAAATTAATGGATAAAATGCACGGATTATTATTATTATTCCCACTCCGATCGGGACACTAGGTCCACCGTTTCCCCGCAGCGAGGCTCCCCCCGTTGACAATTTACGTGGGCTGGGTGCAGTGGCGGACTGGCCATCGGGACGAATCCCGATGGGCCGGTACCGAAGTGGGCCGGTCGGATAAGTAACTAGCACATCCCCCATAGGCGGCGCGTGAGGCTCAGGTTTGAGAAGGCTAAATAACTTATTTTACCTGACGCCTCCGGCGTCTATAGAAAATAGATCAACTCAGTGTGCGGAGTTTAAATCTCTCAAGTCATATTACAGGATAAAGAAAATACAGTTTAAACTGCCATGCAGAGAAGACACCGACGTGTCGCACTTATCATTCATATTACATCATCAATCAGATCATCGATCATATAATATCATAATATATCATTTTTCCTTATCTGAGTCAGCTTCTCCAGCCTCATCTGGCCGTGCAACACTCACAGTGTCACAGACTGGATGCAGAAGTATTATTTAACACATTATGTTGACGAAACACTCGAGACAAATGTAATTAAAGTCAGATCCACTCGTGTCTTAGACGTGAACGCGCTCTCAGCTGGAGAGAGAAACCCTGGCTTGATTTACCGAGTTGATAACCAGCGTCGTAGGACCGCTTAGCGATATCTCGTTTGTTAGTTTGTTGTTGTTAGTTTGTTTGTTACTCAAACATATCCAGGGTCTGTTGAACTGGCTTCGTAGTACAGGGCACAGGTGGCGAGCAGCGCTAATGTCAAAGACACAGACATTATACATTATATTTGTATTTTACCAGGATGCAGTGACACAAATATTTACATATTTACATTTACTATCTACAGCACCCTGACATCCCCCACTCCCCCCGTTGACAATTTACTAGCGGTACCGAAGTGGGCCGGTCGAGAGTCCCGGGATGATTTTTAGTCCCAGTCCACCACTGGCTACATGACCGTATGATCGCCCATATTGACGCACCTCATTCCTAAACTTCTAACAGATACAACATAAACCGATCCTTCAGCCTCATATGAGCTCTCAGACACGTTCAACATTAACCTGTCATCGCTGTCTGAGCTTGCTGCTGTGTGCGCCGTCGTGCGTTTACATCTGACTGTATATATATAAAGGTTTACATGCAGATGCTGGGATCCTGGACGGTGCAGCTGGAGCGCTGTGCCCGCAATGACATCACCCATCATTTGGCGGGACTTGAAGAATCGGCGAGAAGATCCAGAAAATTGTCAACATTGAAGGCAGATTAATGGTTATCAAAGTACAAATATCCAAAATCAGTTCAGTAATGGTTTTCAATGGGACAATATGTACTCAAATTGATGGGTTTGGATGATGGGGGAAAACCGTGTCACAGGCTCTTTAAGTGAGAGTGAAAACACAAGGTAAGTTTAATACTACTGTTTTATATAAGTAAACACCTTATCTCCCCAAGGCATTTCCCATCCAATAGGTGTGCTGTGTGTGTATAACCCTTTCTCCTGTCTGTTACTCCCTCTTTCAGCACAAGAACCAGAGGGGGATTCAATGGAGCCTGAATGCCTGCACTGAGACCCTCACCCTGCACCCTGAGTCTCAACTCTCAGTGTTTTTCAAGCCTTTCCCTGTTTTTTTGTATTAAACAAAACATTAAGCTTTCCCAATGGTGTGGTTTTCGTTTTGTGAAAAAGTGCAAATGCAGTGTTTGTATATAATTACATCACATATTTTGTTGCTGTTGGTCGTGAAATTGCTCCTGCTGACTTGAGCCAGCCATTTTTTCCTCCGCTCTGTGTCAGTGGGGAAGCCGTACATTCGTACTCCTTTCTCTGAGCGATTTGAGCATCCCCAGGCAGCACAGCAAACCATGGTGGCTACTAGGAGGCAGCACAGCAAACCAGGAAAACACGGAGGAAAAGGCACCGACAAACTGCATGATATGCTATTCAATGTTTATTGAATTCCATGTATTTGCAATGGATGTTCCTAAAACAACACATTTAACATCATCATTATCATCATATGCTGCTAGTGCTGCTGCTGCTGCTGCTAGTCCTTTGATAGTCACCTGTCGGTCTCCTGTCCTTTCTGAAAGCCATAAAGATGACATTAGTCATGTAGATAACTTGTGTCCTCAATTACCATGGGATTACTGAAACTACCATGAATTTAAGAAAATGGTAGAAATGAATCCAATCTGAATTTTAAAGCATTACTTTAGATCCCCTCCCTCTAAATGTATCAATAAACATTAGAAAGTGATGCTCCTGACTACCATACAAGTTTAAGAAGATAATATTGGTTTGAAAGAATTCAAAGCTATAAATAAACAGCAACAGGCTCTTTAACAAGGCACTGTTAGTAACATGTAAACTAGTTGTTCACACTAATCCTAATATTATCACTTAATATTAGCAAATTCGATTTTATTTTTTAAAACATATTGATGTAAATACATACACATATCGATTTGTTGTATAAATATTGCAAATCAAAGTAACAGTCCCAGACCCTGCCGTGTTACCTACGATTACTATACGCCTTACATACATTCATAATTTCAGCGAGAGGGAGCGGCGCTGCGGAAGAGCAGAGTGCGAGTGAGAGGTGCCTGTCTTCCTCACTATCTGCATCACGGTCTGGTACGGCAACTGCACTGCCGCAGACCGGAAATCTCTGCAGAGGCTTGTGAAAACAGCCCAGCACATCACTGGTCCTCCTCTGCCTGCTATCAACACAATCCATCACACAGAAAAAGTCTGCCGAAAGGCGTGCTGCATCAGCAGGGACACTTCTCACCCCCCCCACAGTGTGCTTTCCTGCCCTCTGGGAGGCGCCACAGGAGCCTGCGCTCCAGGACCAGCAGGTTACGATATGATCAAGTCTGAAATTTGACTTGCATCACAGCAGCTCCATGTCCAACACCAACATAGACACATATCCAGACACAATACATGAAACACAAACAACGAACATTTAACATAACATCACAATCACTGAGAGAAAACATTTTCATGAGCCTTTGGCGTGCATTTGATCTGGGATTTAGCTCTGTGTTTACTGTGAGGATTGACTGATGCACAAAGGAGTGTTTCAGTCTGACCTCATTGAATCGTGGGACCCTGTATCTCCGATTAGATGGTAGAAGTTCATATTCACTGTTCAGAACATGGATTTGGTCAGAGATGATGTTGTTGGACAGCCTCACTAGGTTATTAGGATGAGCCAGGGTTGACCAACAATCTTTGAGCAGGTTGAGGAAGAGCTTCTTCCCATCTGCCCTGAGCGGCTTCTCACTTCTCTTAACTTCCATCCCTGCGTCCCACACTTGCGTGGGAAACCACGAGAAGGGATAAGAAGCAGGGAAATGAGTTTTAAGAGCAATGGGATGTCCTTTCCTCTGAAGTCTCTTTAAAATGACCGCTCAGAGGAGAGGATTTCTCATTTCTCTAAACGCCTGCTGCTTCCACTCCTCTCTCCTCGGTTCCCCTCCTCGACTCCTCCGCTCGCATCTCTTGTGGGCGGGACTAAGACACGAGGACAAGAGTCGAGGAGGGGAATTAGAGAAATGGGAAACCTTCAAGATGGCACAGAAAAATCTATTTCCGGGTGATACCTAGGACCGAGGAGCGAGGAAATGAAAAATAAGTAACTTGAAATCCACCCCTGGTTGAACTCTGAACGATGACAGATGCCCCCCCCCCCACCCTGCACACACACTCCCCCATGCAGTAACTGACTTTGATGAGTGACCTCATCACTTTGTTAATAAAACTGTGCAAACAGATACGTTCTTTTAGCATGCTTGTATTAATTCATATTATTTAAAAATGTCAAAACGGTCTAGGTCTACACACTGTTACACTCTTGGTGTATATGGTGCATACTTAAACTCAGTTAAAGAATATAAAAAGTAAGAAATAAAACAACAATTTTTTATTAAAAACAATTGAAACTATCATAATTTTAAGGTACGGAAAATGTATTACATGAAATCTGCACCAAACAATTATGTGCAGTTACAGTATAATATTACAAAGTACTGTCTTGGAATAATAAAATAAAATATTTGCTTGTGTACAAATGTGCTAAATATTTGGAGGGTTGTGCAGAACAGGCGATACTTAAATGAAATAAATAAAAACAAGATATTGTTTAATTTGCATTAGTGTAACGCATAGTCCAACCCAGTCTCACGGCATTTCGTGTTATATAGTCACGAAATTAATCTATTGATTCGTGTTCACACAGAACGATTTTAAAAGGAATGTAAATAATAACAAATTAGAAGGAAAAAAATATTACAAAAAATACAGATTTCAGTATTCTGACACAGAACCATTTTAGAAGCAATGTATTTGTATCTGTAGTATGTTTCGTGCCTGCCTGCACCAAATAATAACAAATTAAAAGGAAAAAAAGATTTAAAAAATACAGATTTCAGTATTCTGAGGGTCGGAGCCCCATTTATTTTCCTCGCAGATGGCAAAAAAAGTCAGACAATATACAATTTAAAATAAAAACAATAATCGTGGCTTGATATTGAGTAAGAACACGTTTTTATGAACCACACAGCTTCTGGTCTTCAAAGACCCAACGGGACAAAAAGACGTGTTGCAGGCACGAAACATACTACCAATAGAAATACATTGCTTTTAAAAGCAGGGACCCACCATGCTGCATTGCGTTATATATCAAATGCACCCTATCGGACTCATCATTGCAAACTGTATAGCCTAAATGGATGGTCCTCACTTAGTATGCGTAGGATGCAGCATTGTTTATTATTAATGTATAAAGCCATTTTAGGTAAGCTTCCACTGTACATATGTGCCAGATTTGCTCCAGTTTGTGACTCTTACAACCTCAAATCCAGTGCCTGGATACGGGTCCAGGTTCCTGCTGCGTGGACTGAGGCTGGAAAAAGGAGTCTTTTTTATGATGGTCCTTGGTCTTGGAATGACCTTCAATCACGCCTCAAACTGAGGGCACTTGTCTCGATAGCCTGTTTTAAATTGAATTTGTCTGAAGTCCTTACCACTAGCTGCTCTTGCAGTAATAAGTAGTGTATACCTTACTGTCCCAAATCTGCTTTTTCGTCTTTTGTTTTCTTAGTTGTGTTCTCTGTATTTTATGTTTAATGTGTTATGTGTAACGTTGCTGCCTTCTTGACCAGGTCAGCATTGACAATTAGATTTTATCTCAATGCTTTTATCTGGTTAAATAAAAAAAATTAAACTAAATAAATCGTTGTGTGACACGAAAAAAATGGGAAAATCGTGTTGGTGAACAGGAATCAATAGATTCAATTAATTTTGTGACTATTACATTAAATGCCGTGAGACTGGGTTGTGCAGTCTATAGAGTGGCTAAAGGCAAGTGTCAGTGGGGGTCCCAGGCCTTGTTAATGAGACCGGTAGCAGAGCGGAAGAAACTGTTCAGTGTACACACCATTTACATGCACAACAATCTATATGACACACTAAACCCCAACAATCATAACAGAGCCTCCTTAACTAGTATAAATGACTACATGTGAAGAAGAGAGAACAGAACCAGCATGCTTTTATTTAGTGAGAGATCAGCTATAACCACACCCCGCTCTAACCACACCCCGCTGCCACAACCACTGACTCTAACCTCATGACTGAATACTTAAGTGTTAAAGTATTTCTTTTTTTAAGAAAATAATCCTGTTTTACAACAATTGTATTGCGAGCTTCCATGTTATTTTATTGTACAGCATGTTGGTAGACCAAGGTAAAAACAATCTGTGAAATAGGAAAATGTGTGCTGACTTTTTCTGGGGCGGTGGGGTGTATTTTGCCTTTTATCGGATTTGACAGGTAACAAAACCTTATTCGATTTGATCTCTCTGTGTTTCAACTGTGTCTATTTTATGGTTTTTGTTATCACCACTTTTGGGACTCTAAAGTTTGCGTATGAAGCAACCGATTATATTAGTCATTTAATATTCATTCAAGCATATTTGCACTCTAAACTAATATTTCTTCTTTATTTAATAGTATATATATATATGTGTGTGTTTTTATATTTTATTTATGTATTATTGTTTAATATTATATTTTTTCTTCTTTCCCTTTGTATGGGTTTATTACTGTTTCTGCAACAATAAATGAATACAATTCCTTGTATATGTTAACCAACAAAGCTGAATCTGATAAAGGTGTGAATAATACAATCCCAAATTATTTGCATACCGTAAATGTTACACAGAAAATGTAAACATCAATAAAAAGGAATAAAAACTGCCATGATGGGTATGAAATCAGATTTATTGCAGATGTTCGGTGGTACAGATTCACAATAATTCTTGTTTTCACAAGAAAGTGACACAGGATCCAAACACCAGAGAATCATAAAAGGAAATTATGAGAGTGTTATATGTGGCTGCTTTTGATGATTTTAAAATGCACATCAAAATGAAGGATGTGAGACAACAGAGAAGACGTTAGAGAGTAGAGGTTCATGTGTGCATGGACATCCGCACCTCCCTTCTGTACAAGTCTCAAAGCTGCTCTTTGCATTTTGTGTGCAATGATTGTTGCCTTGTAAGGAAACTGTGTCATGACACTACAAGTATCCTCTTGTCTGCCTGACAGCAAATCTAGCAACCAAAAGCCAGCCGGGCTGACTGATCAAAGGAAGAGAGGACTGACTCACATTTCTGCTGCTCTCAGTATTTGCTCTAATCATTTCTCTATCTCGACTTGTATCCTGAAGTAATCTCTGTAGGTAGTAGGTGCCAAAGAGAGAGCAGGGACACAATAACTAAAGTCAGAGAGAGCTGAACCACTACACGGATCTGGGAAATTAGAATGGTCAAATGTTTGTGAGAAAGAGAGTTGAATGGGGTTAAGTACGTTTTATGACTGAGTGTCAGAGAGAAGGCACAAGAGGAGGAGAAATAAATGAGAAAGAAGTATGGAGGGAATGACATCTGCTGTTTTTAACGGTAACTCTGTCTGGTGCTGCTGCTTGACGATTTCATAGTCATGCTGCCGCCGCTGCTGCCGCCGCCATAGCTGCTGCGGCCGCCGCCGCCGCCGCCGCCGCCGCCGCCGCCGCCGCCAACGCCATAGCTGCTGCTTAGGCCGCCGCCATAGCTGCTTATGCCATAGCTGCTGCCGCCGCCGCCGGCACCAAAGCCGCCGCCGCCACCGCCGCCACCGCCGCCACCGCCACCGCCGCCACCGCCGCTATAGCCGACAAAGCTGCCGCCGCCTCCTCCACCTCCTGAAAATGATAATAAGAAGATGTTTTCAGATGAGATGGTTGGAATTTGAATTGCCATACAAACTTATCATCCAAACTAAGTGGCTATGATAGCTTTACCAAATATCTTCTCAATTCTACCTCTTATATTTTCATGAACTGTTTAGGAAATTACTTGTATTGAAACATGTGTTGATGCATACCTGATGATGTAGATTGGATGTGGATAGTTGCAGATGCGCCCCCACTCGCAACTCTGCAAAGAAGAACACAAATTAGCAACTTGAGCTGCTCCCAGCATATAGTCGAACATTTTCAGAAGATGAAACATTGTGTGAATCCTAAATAGCTAAGTTTTTACCTGCTTTCCTCTCCTTCCAGAAGCTTCCTGTAGGTGGCGATCTCAATATCCAGGGCCAGTTTGACGTTCATGAGCTCCTGGTACTCGCGGACCTGGCGGGCCATGTCCTGTTTGGCTCTCTGCAGGGCATCCTCAAGGTCCCTGATGCGGGCCTTGGCGTCCTTCACTGCCATCTCACCGCGCTCCTCAGCCTCGGTGATCTGGGCCTCCAGGTTGGAACGCTGAGAAGTTGGAAAGTTAGTAGAAGCCTCAGACATTTATGTCTCCATTCAAAATGCTTTTACCAAACTTTAATATATTTATTTGAGAGCTTACCTGTCCCTTGACTGACTCAATCTCGTTCTGGAGGCGGCTAATCATGCGGTTGAGCTCAGCAATCTCACTCTTGGTGTTGCGAAGGTCTTCTCCGGCATTGCCTGCACTGCTCTGGATCTCCTCGTACTGAAGGCATAGGACAAACAAATATATTGTTATGAAGTATTCAACATTTTCTCTAACTGGAGATGTTGTTGAAATGCCATTCTCTCTCTACGTACCTTCTGCTGGTACCAGCATTCAGCATCCTGCTTGCTTTTGTTGGCGATTTCCTCATACTGAGCCTTGACTTCAGCCACAATGGAATCCATGTCTAGGCTGCGGGAGTTGTTCATCTCCACAATGACTGAAGTGTCCTTGATCTGCCCCTGGAGCTCATTGAGTTCCTGCACAAGATATATTTGTCATATATAAAAAGTAGGAGAGTTAAAAGGGTACAATGTTGGTTTGTATTCTGCATCTTTACCATTAATGTTAAGTACATTAGCGAGTTTTTCATAATATTAATGACAGATATAAGCCAACATGACGGGGCTATGCTGTGGTTCATTTTGCTTACCGCCTCAAAGACAGCTCTGAGGAAGTTGATCTCATCCTGAAGGGAGTCAACCTTGGCCTCCAGCTCAACCTTGTTCATGTAGGCGCCATCTACATCCTGTTAGAGGAGAAGAAGATCGTCTCTATTGGTCATTTCAAGTTGAGAGCAACAATTCATTTCAACTAGATTAGGCGATTTCTGAAAAAGAGTGCTGGATAATGTAAAGCTGATTGCATTGTTGGCTTTAAATGTTGAATATTACTGATGATGCATCACAGATGAGTTTAGATCAGTAGATAAGAAATGAAATGCATTCCAAGATATGATGGAACTTAATCGACCCTCACCTTCTTCAGGAGCACAAACTCATTCTCCACACCTGCACGCTTGTTGATTTCATCTTCATATCTGACAAAGAAAGTGGGAAAGAATTTGGTGATGGTAAAAAGACTTGTGGACTTCAACAACTGTAGGTTAACTGTCACATTCAGGGATGGTTTGTTGTGCTGGGCTTTTTCTCACTTGTTCTTGAAGTCCTCAACCAGGCCCTGCATGTTCCTCAGCTCTCCCTCCAGCTTCATCTTCTCGTTGCCGAGCCCGTCGAGCTGTCTGCGCAGGTTGGCGATGTAGGCCTCGAACATGGCGTCGATGTTTGAGCGGGTGGTGGTCTGATCCTGCAGCAGGCTCCATTTGGTCTCCAGAACTTTGTTCTGCTGCTCCAAGAAGCGGACCTAAAAGATAAAATAATTTTTAGGTTAGATCCACTCTGCAAGAAACATGGTAGTACGATTATGTAGTTAATACAACAATATTACAGGAAACCCTGGGGATAATGCACATATATTAATTTAACTACATAGAAGTAGTAGACTTCATTTACTGTTGCTTCTCTGCATGATTTGGCATGCCCTCTCCAAGATAATAAATGTGTTTTTCTTCTTTGTTTTACTTCCCTCAGGTGATCCCTCGGGCCACACCTGTGTGTGACTTTCCCCAAACAAAAAACCTTGTATGTACCCATGCTAGCAGCTCCCTTACTATAATGCCCAACCAGGGCAGGGAAGTTTGAGACGTGCAGTGTAGTAGAACTGCACAAATGAGGTCATAGATTTAGAAAATCTGTCATGACCTTGGAAAACATGTTTAAAAGCCTGTCCCTATTAGGCAGAACAATGCATGCGAGGCACAGAGTACAGTTCTCTGCAATCCGGTTTTAAAAAGCCTTCAGTAGGTGGAGCCCATCTCTACAGTTTTGGGAGTGTACGTGTGCCTGTAGGGCTTCATTTTTTTTTGAAGATCAGGTGAGGTGTACCGTGCCACACCTCAAACCAGCCCCTCCCCTCAAACGCCCACACCCTCGCCTCCAGGATGCATACTTTCTCTGAGTGAACTTGTCTGCCACAGCCCTAAGTAATAAATCCATCATGCACGAAGGCTATTAACTGTCACATCCATTGAGTGCTTTAGATATTTCATTTTATACAAAATATCTAATCCAAAACACAATAATGTATTACTTATTAGTAGATTGAGTTTTTAACTGAACAGTATTTTTCTGAATCGATAAATAGTAAAGACAAATGGGGTGTGGTTGGAGCATTTTCTCCTGCTGGGTGTGGCTCCCTTGTTATGTATGATCTCTAACAGAAACATTCTCGTCTTCTATGCAAGTCTTTCAATGATGCATGAAAGTTGGTGAAGTAAAACACTCAACAATAGTCTCACCCCTTGTCTTTTGGAAATGCAAAGACATTTGTATGCAATGCATTTCAATTACTTAAGATGGGGTCCCATTTCTGCAGCACCACTCAGAGTTTGAGAGTCCTTGCTGCCATGGGAATAGGTGATAACCTGATCCCTTCTTTCCCTCATGCGTAGAGACACCAGTCATTGGATATGAACTCCCTGGTGTTTCCTGTGACGCAGTCCACACAGCGACAGGTGGCAAAGGGCCAATTATTGTGTAAAGCAAATGAAAGGAGCAATGATCTGCTTTCAGTGTAAGTGCAAAGGTCAGCTGATGCACAGTATTGCATTCTGTTTGAAATGAAAGGTGCCCACACAGCAGTTTTGCATGACTTGCTGTGTAATATTCAATGAGCCCAGGTGGCCCCTTAGAGAAAGTGTGCAGAGCCATTTACGCTTGCACAAACTGAACATGAACTATGCAGTGCATCCCACATCTTTTCCCATTATTTCATGTACCTTTCTTAAACTACATAAATATCTATTATTCAGCCAACGTAGGGCTTCAAACATATCAAAAACACTGTTGTAGGACATAAACTTAAAGTAGAAGAGGGCTCACCTTGTCAATGAAGTTGGCGAAGCGGTTGTTCAGGGTCTTGATCTGCTCTTTCTCGTGGGTGCGGACGGTGCTGATGTTGGGGTCAATGGCAATGTTAACGGGTGCCAGCAGTTGCGTGTTGCATGTGACGGCTGTGATGCTCGCACAACCTGCACCAGGGAAACCACCACCACCGCCTTGACCGAATAAGATGCCGTATGCACCACCACCACCACCACCACCACCGCCGCCAGCACCATAACCTCCACCACCAAATCCACCGCCACCACCAAATCCAGCACCAGCACCACCACCATATCCACCACCACTACCACCACCACCACCACTACCAAACAGGGATGATTGATATGAGCTAGAGATTTGTCCTCGAGAAGGATATGAGACAGATTTTGAGGAAAAGCTTCTTTGGCCTCCTCCTCCACCAAAGCTCCTTCCACCTCCATAGCTGCTTCCTCCACTTGCAACCCCAAAGCTTCCTCCACTTCCAAAGCTTCCTCCACCTCCAGCAGTTCTCACGCTGCTGGTTCTCTGGGTTTTGACAACTCTGGTCGACATTGTGTTCTCTGAGAGGAAAGGGTTCACAGAGAAAAGGAGCAGAAAGTTAGGTTTGACAGAGCAGTGGAGCACTAAGAGGAGAGTCAAGTACCTCGAAGTGTCTTCTCTCTGTCCGTGGTGGGTTTATATCTTCCTTTGACTCTGGAGGAGGTTCCAGTGAGCTCCACCTCCTCTGCACCTCCCCCTCAAACCTCCTCCAATTACATGGATCCTGAAAGGTGCACTTTCGGGCAGGGAGGCAGGTCAGACAGGTAACAGCGCCACCCCTGTGAAACGATCGTGGCAGGACACACCCAGGTGTTCGCAGAGGAATGGCATCAGAGGCAGGGGTGAGAGGGAAGAACAGACATGTTTTGCAAAGACTGTTTATTTGATTGGCCTGGAGCGTGGTGAGAGTTGAAGGAGTCAGCAGATGGGGCCTACACTCACTTATCCACCATTTTCTTCATCTTGCAAGATATATAACATGTGAATATTTGGTTGCTGTGCATATGTGTGAATGCATGCATTTAAATACAAATACATGTAAATGTACATTTATTCATAGATTCCTAAAGATATGAAAGGTTTACTTACACACTGCTTGAAATTGGGAGTGCAGAAATATCAGATAAACCGGGAAAAATAAAACTCAAAGCTATGGGCTGAGTGACGGAATGTCTTAGCCTTACTGCACGATTAAAGGGTCAGTTCACCCAAATTACAAACAATCGGTGAGATAATAGAGGTACTAGTTCATACAAGTAGACACATCTTTCAATACTCAAAAATAGTTGCTTTATGTCATATTCTTTCACATACATATCAAGCAGGATAACTCCAAATGTTAAAGATGGAGATGGAATATCTTCAGCAGAGAACAGAACATAGGACATAAAAGCAGGTAATCTTGGATACAGTAAAAAGTCAAACTCAACTTCAAAGAAAGAAAAGCTAAACTCAAGTCAAGATAAATAATGGGGTCAGGATTTTGTTCGTTGGTTTGGGGTTATCATTCACCTTCTTATACCATGGTAAAGGTTTTAGATGAATTAGTAGCATTCAGTAGAGTAAAGGTCTTCATTACCCTGAAGAGGAAACTGGTTTTGCAGGAGCTTCCCTGCAGGCTGCAAGGTACTTACCATCTGCACAGAACTCGATGGCTACACATTACGCTACTGTAGGAAAAATGTCTAAAACAGAATGCTCTTTTACTCACAAATGCACTAATCAGGGGAGTCATAAAGTGATTTAACGATAAATGGTTAAAGAACTATCCCACATTTTGAATCCTAGAGTTATTTGTACTCTATGCATTCGTGCCTGCAGTTTGAAGGTGCTTGGGGGCAATGGCCTACTGTATCTTCAATAGCACTGATAACCTAGGTTTAGTTGAAGTCACTACTTATTATGAACTTATATTACACCTTTGTAGTCATTTCATCTTTAAAAAATGTCATTTTCAAATTGGATCTTTGCATTATTCTCAGCTTGCAGCTAAAATAAAGTTAGAGAGTTCAGGGAGACAAGCCTTTCTTTTTTCTTTTTTTTGAGAGATGTGGATTGTTGATACCTGTTGAAACCCATCTCAACAACTCTGATGTAGGTGTTGGCTTCCCAGTGACTGCACTGTACTAGCATTTTAACAAATAAGCTGTAGGGCAAAACTGAGTCACACCCCCAAAGTCAGTACTTCACTCTCACTTCCAACATTCTTCCATCCAAGAACTACATACAAACTCAATTTATCTGCATCTTTGCATTAGCTAAATATGGGGGAAATGCATGCCATAAAATAGGTTAAATTCTGTAAGTTATGCATGGTTTTATGCATGGTAAGACTGTGCCACTAAATCTACTTGATTATGGGCGGAAAGGATTGTCTACTGCAATGATTCAGACCTGATAGGCCTCAATGATAAGTGAGACCAACCTGGTGAGGACACATTTGGTCTCAGGCCATAGCTAAGTGGTTATTACAAAGTAAAGGCACTGCCCAACACGATTAGTAGCCATCACTTTCAACAGTCACAGTGATGAGCAACAACTACGTGCCATGCTGCATGTGTCAGTGAGTGTAAGCAGGCCTGGTTTGTTTCAGTTAATTGGGAGGTGAGTTTCCAACTGTTAATGTATTGCCTTGACACAAATCCATCTAAAGCATGAATTGATTGTGCAACATAGGCTTCTACGTTTTGTCCATGAAATGCACAACACTCCTGAACAACAACAAAAAGCCCGCATTTTATCCAGTTTGTACACAACGATGGAGAAACTTAACAAGCAGCAGTGGTCCACTGAAGAGACCAGCGACCTGCTGGGAATCTGGTCTTCCGAAGAGATACAGAGGAAGCTGGAGCACAATCGGTTGTTGTTGTCAGTGTGAGCTGTGAGGGGTTTCCGCGCAGTTTGGCTTTATGAAGCAGGCACGCAAACGGTTACGTCATGACGCAAACGATGACGCAGCAGTCGGACTCTGGGCAGTGTGAAAAGAGCCGGAGCTAAACCGAAGAACCGGTTCTGAACCTGAAAAGCTGTTGGTGTGTTGCTGGTGTGAATGAGGTATTGACGGACGGTCAGGGCCCCTCCCCGTCACTCTATTACGGACAGGGTACCCCTTGGAAGTCAGTTTTCAACGGGCAGAGCGTCCCATAGACCTTCATAGACCTCCCATAGCGTTGATAATAGACGCCATGAGAACGCTCCCCGGCAAATGCTACCCCGACGGTCGGTTGTTATTGTCAATATTAATATAATAATAATTTATTTTTTAATAGTCACACTCGATTTCGCCGATGTTCTTGTTGCTCCAGCTGGTCGACACCTCTTTTAGCAGAAACAAAGGCTACATTAATGTATTAAATCGATGTTAATCCATGTGTGTGGTTGTGGAATTAATGGACGTGCCGTTGTGCGATTGCGCAACGCAATAATTTACAAACTCTTCAACTACAACCCTAATTATATTTAAAAACATTTTAGAAGGCCTCACGAAATACTTTAATGTCAATTTAAATTTAAATGTGAAGGGATGTGTGTAATGTGGTGATTATTATTCACCCACGGATCTATGGGTTGGGGTATTGTTGCGCACGGACATTATAGTTAACCGGACTTCCTGTTGATGTGAAATCCGAAAACATTTAAAAAAAATTAAATAATACTTTATTCTGAGTTTGCTTGCTTTTGTCTTTGAAGGTCATCACATAATAGCATTGTAATACACGGTTTGGCTTTATTAAATATTACATTACATTACAATATTACGTATTATACTCTTATAAGATGTATGTAGATAGTATAAGAAATATGCAGAATGCGAGTTTAATGGTGGAGGTATACACACATATTGATAGATGTCTTGTGATGCACTTTTGAGGAACCTGCGACCCAGGTTTTTCATCTCCGACCTTGTCAGGTACTGTATTGAACAATCAATAAATAAAGAACACAGAATTATTAAATATAAAACACAGAATTTGTGTGATTATACTAAATGATTTACAAATAAACACCACTGCATATTTACAACTGTTACACATGCTGATGTAACGCAAAGGTTTCCAACTTAGGATCCATAAAGTATATCTTATCTCTTTCGACTCCACTTCGAGCGATATAATTACTAACAAAGCACTTATATACTAATAAAAGACTGGCTTATCTAATGCCAGTTGAGTAGCACTTGAAATGTTTTAGCTCTATGAAACCTGATGTACTTATATATTCTGTTTTCTTCAAGTTTGTATCTTGTTGGTCGAACGCACTTATTTGGATAAAAGCGTCAGCTAAATGCAATGTAATGTAATGTAAGATGATCGATGGCTATGCCATATTTGCCTCTGAACCTTGACAAGTGCATGTTTCAGGCTTATCAATTAACAACAGGAGGGGTCACAGACCAGCTGTTAAATAAAGCTCTTCTGACCTTAGCTGGCATGTGGGTATATATTAATGCTGCCCATTATGGGCACAAGCAATTTTCACCCATTTATGAATTATATGTTTTAAATGTGAGTGTTTCCTATCCCCTAAATCTCCAGGGATGTACACAGTTTAATACTGGCAACTTCTTATTATGGGAAATACAAAAACGTCTTTTAAAACTACAATTCCCACTAGAGACGTGCCATAGAGCATGTTGCAAAACACACAATAGCCAGCATGTGTAGTTCTGGGGACGGGGTGGGGGAGGGGGGACGCGGTGGACCCGTTCAAATCCATTTTTGGACAGTCTGCCGTGGTTCCATCCCATTTCAAAGTGTTGTTCGACGCTCGGCGTAACCCTCTGCGCACACTCAAACATCCAATCACAGAGCTTGAGGACTATCACAGGGTTTGTCAAGCGAAGCGGAGAGAATACTTACAATTACGAACAATTCTCTAAAGCAACTACTATGAGCTGCTCCGACCCTCGGTCCTGACGGACTCCAACTTGTGTTTATGAATCAAACAAATAAATAAACACAAGGATAATTATGTTACATGTTCTTTGTTAGACGCTTTTATGCAAAGCGACTTACATACTCAATACTGTGGGCAATCCCCACAGGAGCAATTTGGGGTGAAGTGTTTTGCCCAGGGACACAACGACATGCTGACTGCAGTGGGGTTTGAACCTGTGACCCCAACACCAACGCTCTATCCACAGCGCCACACGCCTGTGTTATTGTTGAGTAAATAACAGTGTGTGGTTTAGAAAAGAATACAAAATTAGAAGGAAAAAACAATGAAACAATACAGATTTCAGTATTCTGAGCCCCTATTCTCCCCATAACTGACGGCAACAAAAGTCCTACATTATTCAATTAAAATAAAGAAGTAAAAACAATAATTGTGGCTTGATATTGAGTAAGAACATGTTTTTATGAACCACACAGCTTCCGGTCTTCCACGACCCGACCGGAGAAAAAGACGTGCTGCAGTCACGAAACATATTACCAGTAGAAATACATTGCTTTTAAAATCGTGCTGTGCAACACGAAAAAAAGGGGAAAATCGTGTTGGTGAACACGAATCAATAGATTAAAAATCGTGTTGGTGAACACGAAATGCCATGAGACTGGGTTGTCTATTACCAACGTTCAGGGAGCTCTATGCAAGTCAATGGGACGCCCTGCCCGTTGAAAACTGAATTCCAAGGGGTACCCTGTCCGTAATAACTGGGAGGGGCCCTGACCGTCCGTCAATATGTGACAGGTTGGGAGTGAGAACGTGTTGCTCCAACATGTGCTTTTGTGCACATCATGGATGGCACATCAGCTTCTAATTGTTACATGCAGTGTCTTTTCAAAATAAACAGGAAACTTGCAGTAAATGCAGGTTGTGTACCTTGTGTCTTTTGAAACAACATCCAATAGGTTTAAGTGTATGCAGCAAGTATATCAAACATATTGGTGTTTGGGGTTAACCCTAAACACAAGTAAGCTTTTTAATTGTATTGGCATAATTAGTGTTAGTTAAGAACGTAAGTTATAACAAAATAATGGTAAAATAACTGTATTTCAAATGGCTTTGTTTAAGGGTGTGGGTTGAAAATAAGTAAGCTTGATACGTTTTTCGCTGTAATTTGCATTAGTTAGGTACAAAGTTATACGATTTAAGATACGATATTACTTTAATGGTCAGATCAAGTCTGAAATTGGACTTGCTTCCATTTGCAACATTAACAAGGACAAATATTAAGACAATACAAGAAATACAAACATTTAACATAACATCACAATAATTTAGAGAAACAAGTTCAAAGACCCTTTAGTGTGCATTTGGTCTGGGATTTAGTTCTGTATTTACAGTGGTTTGGAAAAATAAGTTATCTTATGTTTTTTGGCATAATGAATGTTAAGGTCCGGACACACCAAACTGACACCAAAGAACCAAGCCCGCCTTAACCTGCCATCAGGCCCTGGGATTTGTAGGCCCCCTATTTAAACAACAGATCAAAGTAATTTATAGCCTCGGCAGGCTCCACACACACACACACACACACACACACACACACACACACACACACACACACACACACACACACACACACACACACACACACACACACACACACACACACACACACACACACACACACACACACACACACACACACACACACACACACACACACACACACACACACACACACACACACACACACACACACACACACCTAATTGAACACCATGAACAGCAACATATTATGGCCTCAATGCCAGGTATCAGTAGATGAGAATGATCATTATCTCTGGTGGATTAACACACACCTAGTTATGTAAAACGATGCACAACACACTTAAACCAGCAGGCTACTGGGAATCAATGAATAGTGCAGCATTGCCTTACCTCTTTATCAGTGCTTCCGAAAAATTCTTTATGATGTTCTTAAAATCCATCTCACGAAGAATGTCATGCTCAATTGACATCAGTGTTAGGTTTCCTTTTCCGAGCGCCACTCTCAACATTTTTCTTCTCCGACATTTTCTCCTAAACAACCTTCATCTGTCACTCAATCACTTGCAATTTGAATAAGTCACAAGTGAAACATATTCTCATTCTGATTGGCTGTTAAGTGGTGCCCACTGACTGTTACGGAGTCATAATTTTTGAGAAAAATCTCTGGAATCCATCGATCTGATTGATTAGCGGAGCAAATTATCAAAATGGAGGGAAGATATTTTCGTTTGGATTACTGGTCACTCGCGAGTGTGTGTGTGTATATGTGTGTGTGTTTGTGTATTTTTGCATTTGTGTGTATTGTGTTTGTTTCCCGGGGAAAACACTCACGAGAAACACCGGCTGTTGTTATACCTGCTGTGACGTCAAGTTACTCCGTTCTCCGCTTGTAATTATGTCGTCACAAGCTTCAACGTTGTAAAAAAATATTATAGATGCCATTGCTCCAACTAAAGTAAAGGAAGTGTCTGTCTGGCAAGAAAATATCTCCATGGAGAAAGGCTATGACCGTGAAAACAGAAAAAAGAGAATGTCGATAAGCTGAACGCAGGTGGCGAAAAACAAATCTCCAGGTTCACTTTGAAATCTACAAAGAGAGATTTGGCCTTTATAATTTGGAATTGAAAAACGCACGACAATCGTTCTTCTCTGACATCATTACCAAAAACAACGCACGTGCCTTGTTTGCTACCGTCGACAGACTAACTAACCCCCCAGTGTGAGTAGCCTCTGAATTTCTATCAACCAGGGCATGCAATGATTTTGCCTCCTTTTTCACTGACAAAATTCAGAAAATCAGACAAGCAGTCAGTGCCTCTGCATCAGGTACAGCAAATGTGTTGTCTCTGTGTCCACTTAAAATCAATTCAAACACCATGACACAATTACATCAGATTAATGATAAAAACCTAGAGGACATTATACAATTTATGAAATCCTCCTCCTGCTGCCTTGATATTATTCCAACAGGATTTTTCAAAGATGTTTTGCCTTGCATGGCCTCAGATCTACTTCATATAGTAAACAAATCTCTTCACTCAGGTATTTTTACACAGGCCCTGAAAACTGCAGTCATTTAACCGCTCTTAAAAAAGAATAATCTAGATGCTTCAGTAATAAACAATTACAGGCCCATATCAAACCTCCCATTTCTAGGTAAAATCATTGAAAAAGTTGTTTTTCAACAGTTGAGTAATTTCTTGCATTTAAATAACTGTTTTGATGTGTTCCAGTCAGGCTTTCGTCCAAACCACAGCACTGAGACTGCTTTTGTAAAGGTCTTCAATGACATTCACTTAAACACAGACAGTGGCAGAACTTCAGTGTTAGTATTATTAGATCTCAGTGCTGCGTTTGACACTGTTGACCACAACATATTACTAGACCGACTGGAAAACTGGGTGGGACTTTCGGAAACAGTTCTTAATTGGTTTGAATCCTACTTAAAGGACAGAAACAACTTTGTGTCTATAGGTAAATACACATCTGAGTTGACAAATATGACATGTGGGGTACCTCAAGGCTCCATCTTGGGGCCTCTTCTCTTTAACGTCTACATGCTCCCACTGGCTCAGATAATGAAGAACAACAAAATAAGTTACCATAGCTATGCAGATGACACACACATTTACGTAACAATTTCACCAGGAGACTATGCTCCAATTCAAACACTGAGTAAGTGCAATGAACAAATCAATGACTGGATGTATCAGAACTTTCTCCAATTAAACAAAGATAAAACTGAGGTAATGGTTTTTGGTCGAGCTGCTGCTCGAGTCCTCACTAACACTAAGAAAGTGGATCACATCACTCCTGTTCTGAAGTCTTTACACTGGCTTCCTGTGTGTCAAAGAATAGATTTCAAAATACTGCTGCTGGTTTATAAAGCTTTGAATTGTTTAGGCCCAAAATACATTTCTGACCTACTGCTAAATTATGAACCATCCAGATCTCTCAGGTCTTCAGGGACTGGTCAGCTTTCTGTCCCCAGAGTCAGAACTAAACATGGTAAAGCAGCGTTCAGTTATTATGCTCCAAATATCTGGAACAAACTCCCAGAAACCTGCAGGTCCGCTGCAACTCTGACTACTTTTAAATCCAGGCTGAAGACTTTTCTTTTTGTCGCTGCTTTTAATTGAACTATTCACATCTTAGACTGCACTGTAACTTTTATCCATGTATTTTTTCTTTTAATGTTTCTTTTATTAGCTTTTCTTTTTAATGACTGATTTTAAATGCCATTTTCTTAATGTCTTTCATTTTTTGAAAAGCACTTTGAATTGCCTTGTGTTGAAAAGTGCTATATAAATAAACTTGCCTTGCCTTACTATACGCCTTACATTCATAATTTCAGCGGAGGGAAGGGGGCAGCGCTGTGGAACAGCAGAGTGGCGAGGGAGAGCTGTCTTCTTCCCTTTACAAGCTTCAAAAATGTATTTATTGTATGATTTTGGAAATAAAAGTTTCATATTCAAGCCAAGACTTTGTTTATTTAAAATTAAAATAAAACACCCGAAAAAAGAAAAAAAAAGATTTTAATTATTTATTTATTTTATTAGCTCATGATAGGCCCCCGATCTCTGTAGGCCCCTGGGCTTCAGCCCAGGTCAGCCCGTGCATTAAGGCGGCCCTGAAAGAACACGTCCCGTCAGACCCGACTGTTGTGTCGCCTCACTTCTCCAGCGTCTTGGCCAAAAAATCACACTGGAACACACCGCAAAGACTTCAGCCGACGGCCAAGTGGCAATAACTCTCCTTACCAGCAGGCGGCGGTAGTGTGTATTCGTCATTCAAAAGAGGTAACCGGAAGACAGACTGCGTGATACACCAAGAGAAGAAGAACAGACTGCGTGATATATACAAACAGCAAATAGCGTGTGCGTTCCATTTTCACTCTCGTCCATCACAGACTGTTTCACAGACTATTTCACAAAATGAAAAATAATAGCCGTGTGTGCCTTCTTAATCGTTTGTTTGCGTACCTCACTTCCGTTTCGCTTCTCATGCACTGATTCGCTAAACTGAACAGCCAATCAGAGTGATGCCTTTTGCCGACAGCCTCCGCTCCCGATTCAACATGTTCAATCGGGAGCGGAAGGTGACGGCACGGCCGAAAAGACACAACGGTGCGGGACACACCAATCTGAGTAGGGCGACAGGACGCTCATCGGCGGACAGGCATCTATGGACGGCTGAAATCGGCTTGGTGTGTCCGGGCCTTTAGTTAGTCGAATAAGTTATGTCAAATTATTTGTTTTAAATTGCCTCAGGAAGCTAAAAAGGCACAAACATATGAAATTGATTAATTAATCAAAAAGTAGGACCTACAGGTTGGTATACAATTGAACATTTTTGCTTACAGGGAAATCACTTTTTCATAGCTAACTATTCCATAGTTTCCGTACAACTGTCATGTTAACACAGTTCTACATGACTTATGTACTGTAACACTAAGTATACGGTGTAAAAGTGAATAATAATATGTGATAAATAAATAAATGAAAAAACTGTGGTTACAGCTATGGAACATCTATGGTCATTATATACAGTAGGAAACAATCCCTTCTGCAAAAACAATAACAGATAATGAGGGCCTCACCCTATGACATTTTTAACCTTTTTAAGGAAACTCAAAGTCTTCACCTATCATTATTTTTTACCCGGAGACCTTTGCTTATTAGTTTAACCTTCAAACCTTTTCTTAAAGGCAGTGGCACCCACACATCTGGTACAGGATTGCATTTGATCTCACATGAAATGACATTTCGGCGTTCGAGTCGGCGCACGTTGTGGAATGTTCACAAGCTTATTTTCTCTGTGAGAACCAACCTTGGTATGGGAGTATACTCGGCTGAAACTTGGCAAGGAGCTGCTGAGAACAATAATTAAATGAGAATACAATTTTCGGAGGAGCAATTATTGCCATTTTCAAATGCTAACAAGGACAGCGCATTATACATTGTATTTTATGATGAGGTAATTTGATACTTCACTGTATCTGGAATCGTACTTGACAGCAACCTCCAGTATTGTGCTGTGGTAAACATGTAAAAAAGAGTATTTTGTTGCCAGGACAATAATCTATTTAGTCAATCTATTATGCCACACCTACTGTATACATGTGGTCAAGTAAGGGGTGTCAAGCCCATTGAGGTACATTGGAGAAAAACAATGTCATCTCCTAAAGTCATGACCAGATTTACTTTTAAAGTGTTTTTAAGACGAACAACCTCTTGGTAAAATTGCTCATATATTGTTATTAAAGTTTATCATGTTTTGCTGTATATGCTTTCTTTAGATGTACTCCACACTTATCATTTTACAGTTTAATAGCTTCGAGCAACTCCCTATTTCCAAAACAGAGGCATGGGAGGTGCATTAATGAAGGGCCATCCACAATAAAGCCACCTGTGAGGAGAAACGTGACAACCAACAGTGCAGTGTGTAAAGGTTTCTTTGATGTGCATATATGATGTTATAATGTGGGTGTGACCAGATTTAACTCACAGATGACAGATCAGCTAATGTTAGTGGGTGACCAAACATAATGTATATATATATATATATTGAGTGAGATGTCAGAAACTGACAAATTGTTTAGCAAACTTGTCTGTTTAAATAGCTTTATTCACATCCAGTACCTTGTAAATTGCTCAATTTGTAACTATAACAGGTACCAAACTCAACACATTACCGAACTACTACTCGTGCTTTATCTTTTGGGGCCAACTAGAGCACTAGAAGCGCTGACACACCAACCCGACAGTCTGCCATCGACCAATGTCTGGCTGTCGGTGAGTGTCGCCCTAGTGTATGCATTGTGTGGTGCAATGTTGGCTTCTGGAGAGAAGGGAAATCGAGATTAGAAAAACAAAAAACCGATATTTTCACTTTTCATCTTCATCTCATCCGATCCTTCCAATACACAGATATTTGTAAAACAGTTAATTTATTTGTCCCGGACAATACAAAATACATTGTAGCATGTTGCGATTTATTGACACAGGTGTGCTGCATTTAGGGTTTCTGTCCAAGGCTAATTTGCGACCCCAGTTACACTTTTCAACAAAATAAACGCTGATGTCATAGTTAAAAAGAGTACAGAGAATAATTAAGAAGGCCCTATTTTGCTTTGTGGCGTTTTCCCTTTCCTGTATTGTGTTATATAGCTTTTTGTGAATGGTCTGTAAAGTCTAATCAACCCCCCCTGCCTGAAACACCTGGATTGGACTCATTTGATTACTTCCGTAAAACAATGACATCACTTTGTAACACTTGTGCCTCTATTGGTCTGCACTCCAACACATTGTGAGATGTTAGGGTGATACATTTTCCAGACATGTCCAATGTCTGAGGTTGACCAATCACAACAAAGCCAGCCAGCTAACCAATCAGAGCACACTGGGCTCTCATTTTTTAAATGTATTCTACTAATTCAACATCAGTATAGAAAATGTATGAGACCGAAAAACAAACACAATTTGTAAAAGAGGCAGAAAGCATGCCCTCCCGTTAGTAATCCAGTTTCAGGATGAAACAAGAAAAAAACAGTACACACAAAAATAAAACAATTATAGATATACATATACATATATTTACCTACACACAGTTTAATTTCTCATACTATTTTGAAATCAATTAGGATAATTATATATCCTAATTATAATTAAATATATTTAAATATATATCTTTTTTTAAAGGTAAAGCAAAAAAAATGACTAAAAACTGAAACAACAAGTAAGCAAAAGGAATCCTTTTCTTTCTTTCTATTATTCTAGGTACATCCATTTTTGGTTAGTTGAAGTAATTCTAATAAAATACTTCCAAATCTTGATTTAAATTGTTGCTGACAGTTAATAGTTGAGAGTTTGTTTAAGTCAATTCCATTGGCACTGAATATGGATTAGCTGTGTGACTAATAGTTGTTCTGTCGGTCTTTCTATCCAAAGTTAGCCCGGGTACTGTCTTTAATTAAGAACTGCTTTGGGTCGTTATAAGGAATTTTATTGTAGAAAACAATGACGTGAAAAGGTTCACATGATACACACGATGCATGTTTATTGGATGTTGTTGACCAATCGTCTGCCTAGAGAGACGGGGCAAGTTAGGCAAAAGGCAAACTCTTTTTTTTCTTCATTTCTTGTAAGTTTGAACCAATAGACGTAACTACAATTCAAAATGAACGTTTGCACTGTTTTGCATTGACGGTCTGAGCATGATGCAAGTGTAGTTGTTTTGAGTGGTCTTGGTGCATTCATTTGGTGTCATCTGAGTACCGATGACATTTGCTAAAATAAACCAAGCAAAACACTCACAAAACACTCAAGAGAGGAGCTGTCATTCTCCCAATTATTCATTGTAGAGTACCATTGATTTGTGGTGGTTCTTGACATTTCCTTTCTGTAGGTAGGGGTTAGCTTCTAAATGTCAGTTTTCTTATCTGCATAAGTCTCCTAGCAATGCACTAAAGGTTGAACCATTTAACATAGCTGACAGCATCTACAAAAGAGTACGACATGTTGTAACATGCAACATATACAAGGTTAAACCAGCTTAAATCCTCTATTTTTTGAATAACCTGCAAGAAATACAAATATGTTTTGGTCATGTACATCTCTGCACCACTACTTGACTGCAATTTTTAAAACAGGGAAACTTCTCAAGCCTAATGCCATTAATGCTGGCCTCCCTCAGTTACTTTTACCTAGGCTCCAAGCAGATCTGATAGCTTTTGTAACTCTACTGGCTAGCCGTCCAACACTTTCGAGATGGTAGACACCAAAAGTGCCTTTTTTGGGGATAAAATACATTTCCAGTAATTTACAGCTCGAAAAAATCCAATATACATTGAAAGGCTCTTCCAGGAACTTCAAAAATATGGTGAGGCCTTTCTTTGCCAATCCATGGAGAAGTATCTTCTCAAACATATCCTAACCCTAAAATGTGATCTTTTTTATTTTGTTTGTAAGATGTGAAATAATATCGTTGCTGTACATTTGTGTAAAAAACAAATCAATCAAAACTTAAAACAAAAAGTTATTTTGTATTGGTTAAACTGAGGTAAATACAGTAAAATGATCCATTCATGTTCTCAAATGGCTTTTGAGCAATAATATAATATTTTTCCTTGTAATATGTCATCTACTGTATGTGGATCTTGCTTTAGTTAAACTGGTAAAACCATGTTCTTCAAGTTAAGGCTGGCTTCTCGATAGTGAGTCCTACATTAAATTCTTATATTCAAGGTGTGGTGCTGACTATATCTGCATTTCTACTACTCCCTATTCACATACTGTGCAGACAAAATTACCTTGTTCTACCAAAGCTACTATAAGGGAGTGTTGGTGAACTGACGCCATTAAGCCAGAGGGTAGTTCTCCACAATAGAAAGGGATGATTATGATGCCCGCCACACCTTCAGATGAATAGGGAAGATTCAGTGTGAGGTTCACTAACATACGTTTCCTGAAGAGCTGTAATGATCGCAACAAAACAAGAAACAGCTAAAAGGGAAAATGCATGCAGTACAGTAGATCTGTTATACAGCATCACAAGGAAAGATAGCGGAACCAAGGCAAACACAATAAAACTTCATCGTTTTATTTCAAAACAAACGTCCAGAATGCAGAGCTGCAGATCACACGCAGCATTATTGCTTCTTCTGCAGGCCTTGATTGTGGCACAAGAAACTTCTGTCAGCATTCTGACAATTTGCCATTCATTGGCTCCAAATCTTTTGCAACCACATCCAGTAATACAATAGCCAGAGGGCAAACTGGCACAGTGGAGGCAAAGCTGAACTTGAAGACGGAGGTACAGAACAGAAACTTGCATATTTCTCTGCTGCCTTCATTGACTGCATTGTGTGTGTGCTGTATTGGTACTCAAACACAACAACTTACTTTAGTGTGTGTGTGTGTGTGTGTGTGTGTGTGTGTGTGTGTGTGTGTGTGTGTGTGTGTGTGTGTGTGTGTGTGTGTGTGTGTGTGTGTGTGTGTGTGTGTGTGGGTGGGGAGCCTGCCGAGGCTATAAATTACTTTGATTTGTTGTTTAAATAGGGGGACTACAAATCCCAGGGCCTGATGGCAGGTTAAGGCGGGCTTGGTTCTTTGGTGTCAGTTTGGTATGTCCGGACTGATGTAAGGTATTATGCAGAAGAAGTGATGCAGCATATTTTTGGTATATTCATTTTAATGTCACCCATATATAGGAGGTGTATTGCATCATGTTATCCCTAATATATGTGTGGGTTTATACATTCCTGTGTGTTAATAGTTGAAGGAACAAACAGTACATTTTTCCTCTTAAATATAGAGAGGTTTTTTATAGATTCCTGAAACAATGTTCCATGATGTGTATTGCATCATGTTATGCTCTAAAAATGTGCACTCAAGAATGCATCTTCATGGAGAGACACGAAGTGGATAGACATCATGGTAGAGAGAAGACTGACCATTCATTCACTGATGACATGTTGCGTGACCTCCCGCCTGACCTGTGGTCATCTGACTCTCATGACGTAGGTTTCTGCTCAAAGGCTGCACCAATAACATTTGGGGTGAGCAGCTCTATACATATAAATCTATCACAGTACCCTGTTAAACCACAGGCCAAAGGGGGTATCAGCAAGGCAGTTGAGGGACTAAAGAGAGCGGGGGTGTTGGAATCCTCAAAAAGCGAGTGGAACACTCCAATACTTCCGGTAGCAAAACCAAGCGGGGAGTACAGAATGGCTCATGATTTGAGGACCATTAATGCTATCACCACTACAGCGCTGGTACCAGTGCCTAACCCATACACAGCTATCTGTAATATCTCACCTGAACATACATGGTTCACTTGTATTGACCTGGCCAATGCTTTCTTCTGCATATCTCTAGCAGAGAGTATGAGACCTATTTTTTTATTTACAATGGGGGGGGGGGGGGGGGAACTACAGTACACTAGACCAGTGGTTCCCAAACTTTTTGTGCCCAAGGCACACCAAAGGACAAGTCAAAATCTCAAGGCACACCTATTGTGCAAAATAGCCCTGATAACACGTGTTATCACTCATATGTAAAATATCTGTAAATGTGCATAATTATTTACAAATGCCAAATAAAATGTAACAAAGACAACTATATTACTCATGAAATATTTAGTAACGAAATATTTCAGAAATGAATTTGAAACGTTATCAAATTAGGCTTCATCAAAGCAGCAACACACTCATTTAAACCAGACAGGTCACAACATTAAAAATGAGACAAAGGAAATTCAGCACAGATAACTGTCAATGCAAGGAAGCTGCATTGTCCATGGTCCTGAACTACAAATTATAAATGTAACATTTCAGCAGAGTCGTTACTAAAAAAAAGTAATATATTACATATTACTTAAGTATTACACTACTTCGTTACTCTTTACATAAAGTAACTCGTTACTTTACTCGCAGGGCCGGCCCGCCCCTCCCTGCAGGCAGATCACGCAGACTGCTAACGTTTCAAATGTTCTCTTTAGTTCAGTTTCCATCCTGAATGTTTTCCTATCTGACCATGGCTGTTCTCTGTCTCCTGCTATCTGTATATTTTGCGCAGTCTATCTCTGCTCACTCTGTTGCGTCGGCGTGTTCTCCTGCGTGTTGGCCATGTGTTGCACTGGAACCAGACACCGCAAAGACTTCAGCCGAGCACGTACGAACTGCGCATGCGTGAGTGGCAATAACTCTCCTTACCAGCAGGCGGCGGTAGTGTGTATTCGTCATTCAAAACAGGCAACAACCGGAAGACAGAGAAGAAGAACAGACTGTGATATAAACAAACACATAGCGTGTGCGGTAGCTCCACCTTAGCATGTGTTCTTTGCAGGTGCTTGTTGAGGTTTGACGTGGTGTTTACAGCAGTGGATAACAGCTGCTGGCCTGGACACAGTTTGCACCGCACCGTCACATTCCTGTCTATTCTTCGGATGAACTCAAAATAATGGGCATACGTCCACCCCTCGAGAGTTATCGCTGACTCAGCCATGTTTATGCAGCACTGCAGGTGGAGATGTAGTCGCGCAGATTACGTTACATTACATTTGGGAACCACTGCACTAGACTACCCCAAGGCTTCAGTTTGTCTCCAGGAATATTTAACAAAATACTCAGGCAACAGCTAGATGGCGTTCCATTGCCAGAGGGGGTGGTGTTGATCCAGTATGTAGATGACCTTCTCATTGCTGCACCCTCCGCAGTCTCCTGTCTAGAGGCCACCAGGAACCTACTGGTTCGCCTCCACGCAACAGGGTTCAAGGTCTCAAAGAAAAAGCTACAATGCACCCGTAAAGAGGTGACATTTTTGGGCAGAGTTATCTCTCCAGCAGGTACAGGCATGTCAGCAGCACATCAAGAAAGCATATTACATCACCCCAAACCCAAGACAGTCAAAAACATGCTATCTTTTCTGCGTCTCACAGGCTACAGCAGACACTACATCCCAGAGTATAACCCAAGAACAGCTGAACTCAGAAAACTGATCAATGAGAAAGGCATGCGCAATCTCACTGCCACACTGAACTGGACACAAGCTGCAGAAGCTGCGTTCATTTCTCTCAAACAATCCATGTCCCAGGTCACCTCTCTCGCCTCTGCATCCTATGCATTACCCTTTTTCCTTGATGTTTCTGAAAGTGAAAACACAGTAAATGGGATTCTATTTCAGAAAAAGGGGGGATGTAGGTCAATACTGATGTACATTAGTATCACCCTGGACAGAGTGGAGAACAGAGAACCTCCATGCACGAGACATGCAGCAGGTACAGCACGTATCTTAAACAAGATTTCACACATTGTGATGAGACACCCATTGACAGTACTGACAACACATAGCATTGTCTCTTTTGTGAACTCAAGTGCATTCACAATAACTTCCACAAGACAGACCAGGTTAGAGAAAACTCTGACACAAGCACACATCACCTACACACATGAAGGAGTTAACAGCGCAGACACCATTGGCAGCGGAGAACCCCATAGGTGTGAGGAAAGAATCATCCAGGATGTGAAGCTAAGAATAGATCTCAGAGACGAGCCTATGCCACATGCAGAAAACCTGTTCACAGGCGGCTGTTGTTTCAGACACCCCACCGACGGGCTCCAAGCGGCCTACGCAGTGGTGGGTCAAACAGCAGAGGGACAGTTTGAGGAAAGAGCAGCAGGAAAAGTAACAGGGAAAGTCTCAGCACAGTTGGCAGAAGTGGTGGGAGTCATTGCAGCATTAGAGCTATCAAAAGGAAAAGATGTAAACATCTATACTGACTCAGCATATGTTCATGGTGTCATACATGTGGAAATGCGCCAGTGGCGCCAGTGGATGAGAACAGGATTTGTAACATCCACTAATACCCCCATCAAACACGAGAAAGACATCAGGAGGCTTGCAGAAGCAGTAATGTTGCCAAACAAGCTAGCTTTACTCAAGTGTAAAGGTCACAGCACGGCAGACAACTATTTGTCTTGGGGTAACAATGCAGCAGACAAAGCAGCTAAAGCCAAAGCAGGGTATATACCCCAGTTTCAAATGCTGGTCTCAAAATCTGCTGACTTACTGCCTGCAGTAACAGATGATACTCTCAAAGAAGCTCAAGCAGCAGGGTCTCCTCAGGATAAAACAGTATGGTTAGACAGAGGAGCTACCAACAAAGATGGGACATGGTACTCCCCAGATGGGAGACCAGTGATACCCCCAGGATGGATAAGATCAATGCTTAAAGAAGCACACGGCCCAACACATTGCAGTAAAACTCAGATGAGCAGACACCTGACTCACTGGTGGCACCCATACCTACCTGACAGGATAGCTAATTACCTAGAAGAATGTGTAATTTGCCTAACCCATAACATCAGAGCCACAGTAAAACCACACCAGGGAAAGTGCCCTTTACCTAAGATGGCAGGAGAAGAAATCATCATTGACTACACTGACATGATTGACAAAGTAAGAGGGTTCAGGTACTTACTAGTTGTGGTAGATGCATACACAGGTTGGCCAGAAGCTGTGCCATGCAGGAGAGAGGATGCAGACTCAGTGATCAAATTCCTAGTCACACATTACATTCCACTACATGGGTTTCCTAGGAAAGTGAGGTCAGACAATGGCAGCCATTTCAAGAACCATGACTTACGCACAGTAGAACAGTCCTTAGGACTAAGACACAGTTTTGGAGCAGTCTACCATCCACAGTCACAGGGAAAGGTAGAAAGAATGAACCAGAACATCAAACAGAAACTCAGCAAAGCATGTGAGGAGACAGGCATGAACTGGCTGGAGGCCTTGCCTCTAGCCCTCATGTCAATCAGAAGCTCCATGAGCAGAGGGACAGGTTTCTCCCCATTTGAGCTGACACATGGCCACCAATTCCCGGGCCCAGGAGCCTTGAGCGTAGGAAAGGAAGTAGAGGTCATGTGTTCAAAACCATACTACCGGCAACTTAGGGGCTTGGTATCAGGTTTCTCCACACAGGTTACGGACGCCAAAGGGGGACCCGAGAAGCACGAGGCCAACACAGCAGAGTTCGTCTGGCTGAAAGTCATCAGGCCTAAGTGGCTCAACCCCAGGTTTTCCAGCCCCGACCGAGTGACCCAGAGGACATCCCATGCCGTCCGCCTAGAAGGAAAGGGGGACAACTGGTACCACTGGAGCCAGTGTGCGGTCGGGGAAAACACCTGCGAGGACCCTAGACGACATCAGGACAGACCTGGCCCTCGTCAAGGCAGTCGACCCGGTAGGGCATCATCAGCGGGCCGGAGAAGGAGGATCGGGAGGACATCTATCCAGCAGTCGACCCGGTAGGCATCATCATCGGGCCGGAGAAGGAGGATCGGGAAGACATCTATCCAGCATCGACCCGGAAGCCGCCATCAGCGAGCCGGAGGAGGAGGAAGACATCTCTCTAGCAGGCAGCCCAGAAGCCGCCGTCAGCGGATCGGGGGGACAAAGACACGGCAAGCCAGGACGGCACTCCACTCTCCGCTGAAACAGGTGGATATAGCCGGTGTGGAGTTTGTTCTTATATCCCATTTTTTGAGGAACTTTTGTTTCAATATCCCATTTTTTGAGGAACCTTTTATTAACCAATTTTTTGAGGGACCTTTTATTAACCCATATTTAAGGGATTTTTTTACGTTTTGATGACGTCATGTAAGGCTGACACAGAGACCAGAACATTTCAGAGATTAATAAAAAAGGTCTGAAAGAGCCCTGAATTTCCTGATAACCTGTTATCAGGAAACCTACTATTGGGAATAGTAGTCTATTTGTCCGCCCTACTGTATGTACATTGTAACCCTTAAAAAAAGTCACGGTTGAATGACCCCTTGGTCCACAGCACTCTTGATAACTTGGGTTTTGATACCATACGTTAGCATAGACGTTTTTTACTGACACTAGAAGAGTTGGAGCTAACAGCATAACCATGTATGAGAACTGGAAATGTTTCACAGGTTTAGTCCTGTTTTCTACTGTGACTGTTGTCATTATTTTAATCTTATGTGATTCCATTGACCACCCAGACTCCACTCCCCCGCCAGATGAGTCCGTAACTAGAGTCAAACGGGCCAAATATGAGGTAGTAGTTACCACCATGTCTCCTAAACAAATCTTCTCTTTACAAGAAGGTAGTGATGGAATAATACAAATCGACCTGTGCAAAATTGCCCCCTGCGGAAACCTCGCCAGGACCTATTCCAACCTAGCCAAATACATCTGCTTAGCCCCAGCGGTATGTAATAGAAGCATCCAAGATAAGGTCAAAGGCAGTCCTTACGTTTACCAAGGCCGTACAGTTAGAATCAAAGGCAATCCTCATGTGTTCGTTAAATACACCTACGGTTGCTCCTGCGAGTCCTGGGCCGGTGTCATAGTAAATTCGGGTCTTGATGACTGGGGATCAGTGTTGGGCAAGTTACTTCCAAAATGTAATATATTACATATTACTTATTACTCTCTTTTGAAAGTAATAAGTTACATTACAAAATTACTGTCTCTGAAATGTAATGAGTTACACTACTTTAGTTACTTTTCTAGTTACTTTCACCAAAATAACCGCAAAAGAATGGCTAGGTATTTTAAATGCTAAAATGTAGTTTAGTGCAGCTCATTATACATCCAGTGAAGGGCGATGTGGTATAGCATAACAACTGGGTAGGCCCTTAAGGCGACTAACAACTTGTATTACACGGCTTAGTTGAATACTCGATTCTGATTGTAAATTCTTAACATGTGACACGTTGTTAATCCAGCAGTACAGACCAGTGTCAAGGACTATAATGAAGGTTGCTAAGGAGGATCAAGAAAGAGAAAGGAAAAGAGGTTAAAAGACGGAGCGCTGGACGTCAGGTAAATCACCAGAAGAAGGCGGAGAGGAAGTAAACACTAACAGGACACGGAATGGGCTCTGTAGTGTGTTTAGCATATGGCCATACAGGCCCGGTTCCAGAACAAAATGAGTCCGGGTGAATCTGAGATTACAGCAGTAGTAGGTTTACATGAGCAATAGTGACCGGCAACAGCAATGAAAAATAGCATTGATGGTCCCCAATGAACAGATTATGGCATTTGTTATGTTTTGAAACCAAGCAAGTGAGAACATTTCAAGTGAGTGCACTTTTAGTGCAATCCTGAAATATTTCATAGAGTCCAAAGTGGACTATGGCAAAGAAAAGCACAAAAGCTTCAAAACTGTACTGATAAAACAAATGAGAACATATTGTAAATCAAGGCAAATATTATTTGAACCAGCTCATGGTTTGAAATGGCAAACATTGAAAAGCAAAAGTATTATTAAAACCATGTAGCCTACTAAACATCACCTTGGTCCCATCATATACTCTGGGAAGAGAACATTTACTGTCCTTGAAAACTGGTATCACATCATCATGTGAGGTTGACTTTGTGACCTGGAGAACATTTCAGCTGCAACATTAGCTTGTTGATAAGCTTGGGATATGAGATAGTTTTGTAGCCATTCGTGGTGAAGGCATCTGTGCTATTGTATGCATTATTTTTGACCTAACATTTCTACAGGCATGGCAGAATATGGCACTATTTTCACATATTCTTGCCCTTGTCTATTTGTATACCACGAGCTGCAAAATGACCACCTAACCCCACTGTACAGGCGGGTACTTGTTTAGATATACCTGGGCAGGCTCTGTTTTGCCGTGGTATCCCGGCTGGCACCTGCGGGCCGCAGAGGGGCGGCGTAGTTTCGGGTAACGAAGAGTGCTGCTCCGGGGTTGAGGGTGGCGAGTCAGGCGGGAGTAAGCTAGTGTCCACAACGGAAGGTAACGTGATGTCCCCATCTGACCTGTTGCTACGGTCTGCAGTAGATGCAGTGTTGCTGGCGTTTAGTGATGGTTGCTTTAACCATTTTCGTATAAATGATTATCCACAGATGTGTGTCACTGCTGTGGAAGCGCTTTGGAAATGATGCACGCGCAGCGGAGCAGGTCACGCGCACCTGACACAATTTGTTGTTAGTATTTTTCGCTCCGTTCTATTTTTTGAATAGAGGGTGCACTGCATATCATTCAACTGCCCGAAGATCCCGGCGCGAGCCTGAAGAGTAAACACCAGGTTTACTAATCTACCCGCACAATTTGTCTGGTGTCGGAATGTCTCGCTATGTTAGTACATTCTTAAAAAACAAAACACCATTTAATTTCGGGTTAAAATGTGTTGTAACTGCGTTACTGAGCATTGTAACGGGTAATATATTACCCACATTTCATTAGTAATGCGTTACATTACTTCGTTACAGCAAAAAGTAATATATTACTGTAACTCCGTTACTTTTGTAACGCGTTACACCCAACACTGCTGGGGATACATGCCACCTTACCGATCGGCGGAAATTGTTAGATCCCTCAAATATAGAATGAAAGTAGTTAGGAGAAACTCAGGCGTTCCGTGCTCCGGCAGGTTTTGTAATCCGGTACTCATAACGCTAAAGAATGTCATGCTCTCCGACGCTGGACTTTATGTCCTCGCAGTACATGCAGGAAGGGGTTCGCCACAAGGCCTCTTCGAAATTAAAGTTAAACCAAAGGTAAAGCAAAACCTTCCTCAGGCAGGACCTAAGGTTAAATACCTGTCTAAAATCACATGCACAGATAAATGTACGGGGGATTATAGCCAACTTCAACCTCTAGACGTCATCCAAATGGCCACAAGATACACAGATGACAATTTATGGTTAAAATGGGTTGCTCGGACAGCCCAAGAACAAATGGCAGGGGATTGCCTAGCCTGTGCCACGGCCCGCCCGCAATTAGTCACTGACCCTGCGCCCTTGTTTCTCACAGATACCTGGGGTTACAACTGTATGTTACAGCTGATCAAGATGGCTAGTCCTCCTAACTGCACCACCCTGGCCAAGGTTTTCCCTCCAATTGATAATGGTACTAGGACAGGCCTATTCACGGCTAGCAGAGGCGCCGGTGGGTACACCTGTTTCACCATGGTCCAAAAATCTCCACGTTTTGACCTAGGAAATATCCCTACGGATTGGTGTAACCACACCGTGTCTAGCACTAGTATAGGACATTGGGCCAGGGCTGGTCTCTACTATTATTGTGGGGGCCACCGCCTGTACACCCGTATCCCCGAATTATCTGTAGGATTGTGTGCTATGGTCCGTATCCATGCACCCCTAATGTTGCTAGGGAAAAAACTGGTGCCCACGGACCCTAAAACCTCCCTACATGTACTGGCTAGAAGGGACACCAGAGACACGTTTGATTTATCCCTCAATTCTCCCACCTTTATCGATTCCATAGGAGTTCCACGAGGGGTCCCTAATGAATACAAACTAGCTGACCAAATAGCTGCAGGGTTTGAAAGTTTTCCAGTTATCTCTGCCATCTTCCCCGTTACCCCTGTCAAAAATGTAGAAAGGATCAACTATGTCCATTACAACATACTCCGATTGGCTAATCTCACTAGGGACGCGGTAGAAGGCCTGGCTGAACAATTAGGTCCAACGTCCCTTATGGCTGTGCAGAATAGGATGGCGCTGGATATGCTTCTGGCGGAGAAAGGGGGTGTTTGCTCAATGTTCAAGGATATGTGCTGTACGTTTATTCCCAACAACACGGCGCCGGACGGTTCCGTGACGAGAACCTTAGAAGGTCTTCGTATCCTATCTAAAACTATGCATGAGCAATCAGGGATACACAATCCCCTTGAAGAGTGGTTTACTAAAATGTTTGGTCAATGGAAGGGTTTAATAATGTCTCTTTTTATTTCTGTAGCTACTTTTTTGGCCATTTTAATAACATGTGGGTGTTGTTGTGTGCCGTGCATCCGCTCATTATGTGTCAGACTAATCAGTTCCACCATTGAGGGAAAAGCTGCTTCTCCCCCTCCGTATCAAATGCGGCTGTTGGCCTATGTCTCGGAGGGAGAGGACGAGTATGGAGACTCAGCAGACAAGGACGCAGTTTTTTGACATGTTTTGGTCTCCCTCTCCACTGTCATAAGAAATTGTTATGATGGGCTGTTTCCAAATGTTTAAAGGGCTCTAAATATAATGTTGAGAGACGAACACAGTGGAGAGGAATGACAATAGTTATGTTTCAAGTGCCTTGTGTAAGTTGCTCTCTTTTAAAAGAGTGCAAAAGGGGGAATTGTGGAAATTGATGTAAGGTATTATGCAGAAGAAGTGATGCAGCATATTTTTGGTATATTCATTTTAATGTCACCCATATATAGGAGGTGTATTGTATCATGTTATCCCTAATATATATGTGGGTTTATACATTCCTGTGTGTTAATAGTTGAAGGAACAAAAAGTACATTTTTCCTCTTAAATATAGAGAGGTTTTTTATAGATTCCTGAAACAATGTTCCCTTTTTCTTAAAAGTAGATTAGCGCAATAGTCTTTTTCTTTCACTTTTACCCTTTTATCAAAATGGTGTTTTTAGGCTATTTTTGAAGAGGGAAGATGCAGAATTACTTGTGAGTTCTGTTTTGAGTGAAAAGATTACCCCTTTGAGTGTTTTTCTTGGTTAAACCATTGATAGGCTTTGCAAATTGCGAGGGACATTTTCCCCAGATATAATGGTTAAATTCTTCTTAAATTAATGATGCGCATCCTGCAGGCTTTGAGAATTCCTGTTTGTTTTGGTATGAAAGCCTGTTCGGCCTTAGGTTCGCTCTTTCTTTTCGCGCTGCCAAGACTGAAGGATCTAAGTGGCACGTGAACCAGGGCAGGAGTACTCCTTACATTACGTATATTATTTTATATTGTATGGTAATGTATATATTGTATTGCATTATTACCTTGTATAATTAAAACAGATTATTGTTTAACTGGTATCCTGGTGTCTTCTGATTTCCTTCCTGTTATGATTTTAAGCAGGACTCGCCAAAACGACACGCGGAGACGAGTTGGGTTGTAAAAACCTCAAGACTCACAACAGAGTGTGTGTGTGTGTGTGTGTGTGTGTGTGTGTGTGTGTGTGTGTGTGTGTGTGTGTGTGTGTGTGTGTGTGTGTGTGTGTGTGTGTGTGTGTGTGTGTGTGTGTGTGTGTGTGTGTGTGTGTGTGTGTGAGAATGATTAATACCAGCATCAAAGCATTGACTGTTACTAAGAGCTGGGAAAGGAGAGCCACACCCTGGCAACAATGCCTGCATCCTGCACACAGGTAGACACAAATATAAGCATTTCACTTCTGCAAGCACTGCTACAGTCACTCCCATGTACAGTAGACTGTCTATTAGTAATAGTAGTGACCCAACACTCCAGTCTGTCTGGAAGCAGCTGAAGCAGGTCATGTCACTTACAGAAGTCTATTAGGCATGCATTTGTTTGAAATACTGTCACTCCAAACCCCAAAAACACCCGGCTGATGGAATGAAATAACAGTAACCTTCATAGGGAAGCTGGAAACGAACTCTGTAGCAAACAAACATTGTAACATGTTACGATTTCTTGTCACAGTTGAGCTGCATTTAGGGTTTCTGTCCAAGGCTAAATTGCAACCCTAGTTAGGCTTTTCAACAAGATAAACGCTGTTGTCGTTACACAGAGTACAGAGACTAATCGATAAGAGCAGTAGCAAACAACAAAGTGTTTCTAACTACTGTGTTAAGTTAGTCGTGTCAATTGATGAAACCATGTAACTGTGTTAATAACAATTTTATATTTCTTGTATTTTGGTTACTTGTATTACTATAACATGATTGTGAATTATAGGCCGACAATTTCTGTGTGCTGCACATACAGTATTCTCTTATGAAAGTATTCTTGGAACCGCTCTCTCCCACTCCTGAGCTTCTTCAGGAAACTAGCGCATGCTTCAGAAAAATGCTTTACCTCTGTTTCCACCACACCTAAAGCGAACTAGTGCAGTTGTGCTGTAATCAGAATCAGAATCAGAATACCTTTATTAGTCCCACCACAGAGGGGAAATGTATGTTGTTACAGCAGAAAAAGAGCCACAGACAGCTTAATGATACATATGTTACATACACAACAGTGAGGTTCTGACGGTTCTTACTGATGTCCAGTGGTCTCCAGTCAGTGCAATACATGTACTTTGTCCCAATTACTCGACTTTCTTTGCCTTGCATGCAAATCATGGTAAACATCCACACTAGAATTAAGGCAAGAGGTTTGGGTCAAACTTGGTTATGTGATTAATTTGCGGTAAAAACAAGTAGGTTAATGTTTCCAGATGTATCAGCGTTGACGTTGACAGCCCTAGTTATGTTACATTAATATAACTTGGAGTCATTAATCATGTCTTTATTTGTACTGTTCTTCTCACTATACAGATGTTATCCTATGTCACCAATTACATTTGTGATATTCAAAAATAGGTTATAAAAGGTGCAGCAAATGCTCTGCTCGTTGCAGTTGATGTGGTTCTGTTGGTTTCAGTAGACCGTGTTCTTCAACAAGCACCAGAGCAGTTGGCTGACAAGTGTGTAGCAGTCTGGATGAGAGTCAGTGCCTCCGAATCTGAGTCCATGGTGTCTGCCGGATAATGGTGGATGTCTGCCCTGGAGTTGGGAGTGAGTCTTTGCCCCAAAAAAGGAGTCCAAGAATCGTGGGGCCAAGTGTGGATAAAGTGGAGCGTAAGATGGATAGGCAGCCGTTGAAAAACAGATGTAAATACATGTTGTTAATGTATGCACACAGAAGGTGTATTAATTTCGGGATCATGCAAATGGGATGGTATCTTCTTCTTGGTTTAGTGGGTCACCTACCAACATTACGGTACATCCTTTGGACCGTAAAGTTCAAAGTTGGTTCAAAACCAACTTACTTAAACAATTTTTCTTTAGAAAATGTTGGAAAGCAGAACCATCTGACACTAGAACCGCCAATCCCGAGAGAGAGAGAGAGAGAGAGAGAGAGAGAGAGAGAGAGAGAGAGAGAGAGAGAGAGAGAGAGAGAGAGAGAGAGAGAGAGAGAGAGAGAGAGAGAGAGAGAGAGAGAGAGAGAGAGAGAGAGAGAGAGAGAGAGAGAGAGAGAGAGAGAGTCTGTAGTGAAGAAGCACGCTCCCGCTCCCGCTCACCGGAGACTGCTCGCGCTGCGCTCCGCAGCGAACAGCTGTTTGCTTTTCACCCAACAACGACAACCGCTTCACGAAACGCTATGTTGTAGCGTTAATAAACGAAACAATTTAACAAAATTGCTTGTCAAAATACCAATACCACAGGACCATTTTTCTTTTTAAAGCAATACTTTTACCTTGAAAATCAATGCATTCTAATACCGGGTCAATTTGACCCCGTTTTAGGTATAAAAAAATCTCTGGCGGTTCTAGTGTTAAAGCTATTTCCAACAGCGAAGAGGCCTGGGTGATAAGACGCCACAGTAACCCTCAAGCAGTTTCCATTGTATAACTCAAACCACCTTAGGCACTCTGATAAATGTTCCACAGCATCAATCATACTGCATCTGTCCTGACATTGCAGAAATATTATAATGAACGCACACACAACAGATGGAGATTATTAAGCTTTTTCAATGTACCCCAGAAATACATTTGAAAAGGACTCATCCACTGTGTGCCTGCTCGCTCTCAGAGCATGAGGCGACTTGCCACATCCAGCTGCCGATGATGATAAAAGTTATGACATAACAAATTCCCTGTGGCAATAATTAAACTCTTCCAGCAGGCTGGCCTAGGGGTTAAGCTTCACCGCATGTGAGTACACAGAGGAAATCAAGTTAAACTGTGATTCCTAGAAAATATCATTTAAGTATCGTTAAGGTGCCAGGAAGTCACAATTCCTGCATTCTCTGTAATGCTTGGATGAGTTTTATCATTGCATCGCTGTGTTTTATTGTTTTGATTTAAGGCTATCAAAATGTCACTCCCTGAAATAGGATATGGCAATTTATGTGACACACTAAAAGGGTACAGAATGCATATAGTCCAGTTGAAATTAATGCAATTGGATGGGGTATGTGACATCTTTGTTTCATTAAAGCTCATCACTGTTTGTGTCATTAAAGCTCACTGTTTGTGTCATTAAAGCTCACTGTTTGTTTCATTGAAGCACACTTGCTTGAAATCTGAAAATACAAATGTTCATGGTTGTCAAATTGTTGTAACCCTAACACCAACAAAATGCAGTTATATGCGTGTTATATCAAAAAGATTCCTCCTGGCCTTATTGTTACACTTTAAGTGAAGATTACTGATGATGCACCCGGAGACTTCCAGAGTTATTAACCAAAATGTGGAACTTAAACAGCAAAATAGAAATTTCTCTTGAAATAGATTTTTCTGTTCACATCAATTATTTGTAGTATGGTCACTTTTTGGACCCACCAGAAGTAACAAAACTATGTTGGGGTTAATGATTCTTAAGAAACGGAAAGGAAAAATTGCTTTATTGTTGTATTTTTGCACACTTTTATGTCTGTAGTAGGTCAAGTCTGAGTACAGACATACATCTCAGACAATTCTGAATATTTCTGACAAAAGTACCAGTTTAACTCAGAGAGTAATCTTGTAACTTAACACAATTAATATTGGATATTCCACCACTCAACTGGCCCTGAATTTTAAATCTGATATGGCCCTAAAACGCTGTTGCACACCTTTGCAAAGACTTGAAAATTAGACCCACACAAGTATTTTAACATTTGTCACCTATTTTCTGCTATGTTGGAGAAGATACTAGTTGGATAAGAGAAGGAGAATGTAATCAATTGTAAAAATCACAAAATGTGTATAAAACTGATGAGAGCTAAAACATAAATGACATCTAACCAGTGCCTTTTCTCATCAAGCTCCACATTTGTGGAATCAGCTTCCAGTTTGTGTTCGGGCGGCAGACAGCCTATCCATTTTTAAGAGTACGCTTAAGACCTTCCTTTTTGATAAAGCTTATAGTGATAAGTGCTATTTCCAACAGCGAAGAGGCCTGGGTGATAAGACGCCACAGTAACCCTCAAGCAGTTTCCATTGTATAACTCAAACCACCTTAGGCACTCTGATAAATGTTCCACAGCATCAATCATACTGCATCTGTCCTGACATTGCAGAAATATTATAATGAACGCACACACAACAGATGGAGATTATTAAGCTTTTTCAATGTACCCCAGAAATACATTTGAAAAGGACTCATCCACTGTGTGCCTGCTCGCTCTCAGAGCATGAGGCGACTTGCCACATCCAGCTGCCGATGATGATAAAAGTTATGACATAACAAATTCCCTGTGGCAATAATTAAACTCTTCCAGCAGGCTGGCCTAGGGGTTAAGCTTCACCGCATGTGAGTACACAGAGGAAATCAAGTTAAACTGTGATTCCTAGAAAATATCATTTAAGTATCGTTAAGGTGCCAGGAAGTCACAATTCCTGCATTCTCTGTAATGCTTGGATGAGTTTTATCATTGCATCGCTGTGTTTTATTGTTTTGATTTAAGGCTATCAAAATGTCACTCCCTGAAATAGGATATGGCAATTTATGTGACACACTAAAAGGGTACAGAATGCATATAGTCCAGTTGAAATTAATGCAATTGGATGGGGTATGTGACATCTTTGTTTCATTAAAGCTCATCACTGTTTGTGTCATTAAAGCTCACTGTTTGTGTCATTAAAGCTCACTGTTTGTTTCATTGAAGCACACTTGCTTGAAATCTGAAAATACAAATGTTCATGGTTGTCAAATTGTTGTAACCCTAACACCAACAAAATGCAGTTATATGCGTGTTATATCAAAAAGATTCCCCCTGGCCTTATTGTTACACTTTAAGTGAAGATTACTGATGATGCACCCGGAGACTTCCAGAGTTATTAACCAAAATGTGGAACTTAAACAGCAAAATAGAAATTTCTCTTGAAATAGATTTTTCTGTTCACATCAATTATTTGTAGTATGGTCCACTTTTTGGACCCACCAGAAGTAACAAAACTATGTTGGGGTTAATGATTCTTAAGAAACGGAAAGGAAAAATTGCTTTATTGTTGTATTTTTGCACACTTTTATGTCTGTAGTAGGTCAAGTCTGAGTACAGACATACATCTCAGACAATTCTGAATATTTCTGACAAAAGTACCAGTTTAACTCAGAGAGTAATCTTGTAACTTAACACAATTAATATTGGATATTCCACCACTCAACTGGCCCTGAATTTTAAATCTGATATGGCCCTAAAACGCTGTTGCACACCTTTGCAAAGACTTGAAAATTAGACCCACACAAGTATTTTAACATTTGTCACCTATTTTCTGCTATGTTGGAGAAGATACTAGTTGGATAAGAGAAGGAGAATGTAATCAATTGTAAAAATCACAAAATGTGTATAAAACTGATGAGAGCTAAAACATAAATGACATCTAACCAGTGCCTTTTCTCATCAAGCTCCACATTTGTGGAATCAGCTTCCAGTTTGTGTTCGGGCGGCAGACAGCCTATCCATTTTTAAGAGTACGCTTAAGACCTTCCTTTTTGATAAAGCTTATAGTGATAAAATAAAATAATCTAATAAGAGTGCATTGACGTAGATACGTTGTGCCTCTTCTCCTATACATTTTAGTTCTTACTCTTTCACTTAAATCCTAAAAACTTAGATCTTATATTTAAAACTTTATCCAAACCTTTCCCCTCTATGACCTCTCGAGGTTTATTAGAGGGTAACAGGTTGCAGAGAAGGCCTAGCCCGGCCGGGGAGTGTGGAACGTAGTCACAGACCCACTCTTACCTCTGACAAATTCAGGTTCCAATGGGGACCTTTTTCCCTGTGTGCCTCTCCACCTCTGTTTCCTACTTGCTACCCTTTTCCCTCAACCTATCCTAAGGGAGTGCATGTATGTAGACACGTTAGCTTAGCTGCTATAGGCTTGGACTGTTGAGGGGGGCACCTTACTCCGTCTTTCTGGCTGTTTGTACCTGTGTACTCTCATGTTCCGATTAACCCAGTTTCCCCCAAATCTCTTTTTTGTGTCCATGTATACGCCGGGATCCTGAGTCGAGGCTAATCCTGTTGCTGTGGTCGTGTGTCCTGGATCCTCTATCCTGAGCACTGGATTTGAGTCCTGGACTTCGAGTCGTGGCTGAACCTGTCTCTGCGGTCCTGCCTGACTCTCACCATACTACTTCCCTGATGGCTCCCACAAGATTGCTGACATCCTCGTGGATTCATCTTCTTATTATAGACACATGCATTTCCAAACATTTGGTCTACCTATGTTGTAAATGTATTATCTTTTTGATTTACATACGGCATCTATTGCACGTCTGTCCGTCCTGGGAGAGAGATCCCTCCTCTGTCGCTCTCCCTGAGGTTTCTCCCATGTTCCCTTTAAACTGTGGGTTTTCTCTGGAAGTTTTTCCTTGTACGATGTGAGGGTCTAAGGACAGAGGGTGTCGTATTGTCATACTGATATTCTACACACTGTGAAGTCCACTGAGACAAATGTAACATTTATGATATTGGGCTATATAAATAAACATTGATTGATTATACAGTAATACAAAAACTAGGGCCGGGACTTTAACGCGTTCATTAAGATTAATTAATTACACAAAAATTAACGCGTTAAAAAAATTAACGCATTTTAATCGCATTTTAATCGCACTTATTTTTGCACAGCGGAACGTTTCTCACTGGATGAGTTTCAGGCGTACCGATTATACTGGAGCACCAACTAACGTTCATGACTTCAGCATGGGACTTCAAACAACAATAAACCACGGTGAACAATAGTCAAACATGAACGAACAAGCTGATGAGACCACTTTGGTCGGCCCCGTGGATGGGACATTTTGTTTTAAAAAACAGACGGATGGAAGCGTCGACAAGAGCACGGTTGTGTGCAAATTATGCAAAAAAGAATTTGCATATTACCGCAGCACATGAAGCCTAAAGTATCACCTAAATGCAAAGCATGTAGCAGCTAGCGTGGACGTTAGCCCGACTCCGAGTGCAAGGAACCACACCCTGACCCAACCCACACTCAACCAGATGACTGGTTTCAGGGCCAGGATAAGTAAGTCCACGTCTGAGAAAATAAACAACTCGGCGCAGGGCTCGACATTAAGGACTGCCCGATGGCACGGGGCCATCTAGTATTTAGCTCGGGCAATGAAGCCTCGCCTGCTGGTTGCCCGATCGGGCAATCTATTATGCCAGTATCATGCAGCTCGCGGATCCAGTAATGAGTGACCCGACAGTAAAACTAAACATATCTATAACTAGTTTAGGTAGTTTGAGAGGTAATTAAAATAGCTACGTGTGATAGTCTAACCTGAAGTGTGTGTTTTGTTCCGCTCACCGCTGCATGTGGTTATGCAGAGCTGCGTGTCGAGTCTCGACTCGTCAGCAGCAGCTGATCTCTCTCTCCCGTCAGATTAGACTTCACTCGCGTTTATGTCCATATCGATCAGATCCAGCTAGTTCTAGCTAATGATATGACTAACTGCTTATTAAAAAACAACTACACAATAAGTGTCGCTATGCAACTGGATGAGGCCACAAAGTATAGCGCAGCATTATGCATTTGTTTACATGCCCACCGGAACCCCGAGCCATTACCAACAGATCAACGCACAATCAACCCATACAGGACATCTCTTTCTCCACATTAAGTGTTAGACATTAGAGTTGACTATTCTTGTCTGTCACATATTCTTCTTGTCTGTCACATAAGCAGAGATGGGGTCGTTACTAAAAAAAAGTAATATATTACATATTACATATTACTTTAAAAAAAAGCAATATATTACACTACTTCGTTACTATCTACATAAAGTAATTCGTTACTTTACTCGTTACTTTACTCGCAGGGCCGGCCCGCCCCTCCCTGCAGGCAGATCACGCAGACTGCTAAAGTTTCAAATATTCTCTTTAGTTCAGTTTCCATTGTCGCATAAGACTGATCCAGATAGCTCCTGAATGTTTTCCTATCTGACCATGGCTGTCCTCTGTCTCCTGCTATCTGACCGTGGCTGTCCTCTGTCTCCTGCTATCTGACCGTGGCTGTCCTCTGTCTCCTGCTATCTGTATATTTTGCGCAGTCTATCTCTGCTCACGCTGTTGCGTCAGCGTGTTCTCCTGCATGTTGGCCATGTGTTGCACTGGAGCCAGACTTCAGCCGAGCACGTACGAACTGCGCATGCGTGAGTGGCAATAACTCTCCTTACCAGCAGGCAGCGGTAGTGTGTATTCGTCATTCAAAACAAGCAACAACCGGAAAACAGAGAAGAAGAACTACGTGTGTGTGTGTGTGTGTGTGTGTGTGTGTGTGATATAAATAAACAACAGCTATGTGCGTTAGCTTCACCTAGCATGTGTTCTTTGCAGGTGTTTGTTGAGGTTTGATTATGACTGATTTTAGAAAGTAACGAAGTAACGCGTGTCGGGGCAATGTTAGTAACTGTAGTGTGATTACTGGATTATAAAAGTAGCGCGTTACACTACTTCGTTACCGACAAAGTAATATTATTACAGTAACGCGTTACAAAGTAACGCGTTACACCCAACTCTGCACATAAGTGGCGCAACTGAAGCGGTATTGCTCTAAAGGGAAATTATTTTGACCGAAGATATTTAGATTTGCCGGCTAACGGGAACTCTGACGTGTGCTTCGCGGATGCGCTCGGCTCCTCTCGACTGCTGCTCGGTCAGCTTCCGGATGAGGAGGCATTCGTTCGACCAACTTACAGTAGTTAACATTACAAACATTTTAACAGGGGCCATAATAGTGTAAATAATGTTTGTTTTGGCAGTTATAACTGAATGTAATGTTTTCTACTTTTTTCCATCTGGGAAGGCATTTGCCTTCATCAGATGGAAAGTGTTTTGACCAACAACTTAAGTATTACTTATAGCTATGCAGGGCATGTAAGCGAGCAAACACAAACAAGAACAAACAAACAAGTGAAATGAAGAATAAAATTGAAATTGTACAATATAATATTATGGTGGTTCATCTTATAATTCAGTCTAGAGAATGCACCAGACAGCATCTAAGATCTGCAAAAATCAAAATTTTCTAGGGGGACGGAGGCCCCCCAAACCCTTCGTGCCATTTTGTCCGCGTGCATTTTTCAGGGCAATCTCTATTGGGCTCAGGGCCGTCTGTAAATTAGCTTAGATGGCCCACAGAGTAAAATCCATGTGAAAATTGCTTCTCACTGTTCTCAGGTCAAATATGTATATTTGATTAAAAATGCGATTAATTTCGATTAATTAATTACAAAGCCTCTAATTAATTAGATTACTTTTTTTAATCGAGTCCCGGCTCTAAAATAAAACACATTGCTCTTCACGTTTGCTGTTGTTGGCAAACGATCAGTTCAGAAAGATGAAATAAATAGTCTAGATGTTCCAACTGCTGAGAGTACTTTTGTAGCCGAGGTCGTTGGCATGTACTCTAAGAACCTTTCCAAACGTGCCCCACCCTGGCCAACACCTCCCGGGACTCACCCTGCAGTCTGCACCCAAGATACTGTAAACAAATGATTTCTTCTTTTCCCATGGTTAATCAACTCAGTGGGAATTATCATGATTCACAATCTTTCATGCTTACTTCTGCATTTGATCAAATATTTTAGTTGTATGCATTCTGAAACATGTTGCACATCAGAATTGCAATACATAGGGATAAACTGTCAAAACAATATGTTACATTAACACGTAACCCTATATCTTACAGAATGATATCAATACAACTATATAAATGTATTCTCAATATTTTTTTTGAAGGAAACATTAACTCACCGGTTACAGTCGACATTGCATACAAGTAGTTAACAATGCAATTTTGAAAATGCAACAAACGTATTGGTTAAGTTAAGGAGTAGTAAAAGATCATGGTTTGCTTTGAATTAAGTGTTTGTAACATTACTGAAGTTAGAGACGTAACTTAAAAAAAAGTCAACTTCACTTTTTGTTTCACACCATACAAAGTGGCCTCCTGGCATGCAGTCCTGTGTTTTGGTAGCCTACGCACATAGCCACATCTCCTCCCTGCAGAGCATTCCACAGACTGATCAGAAACATGTTTGTAATGCATCAAAATAATAATCCGGAAGAAAATAACTTTCCCTTCGAAACATCATTGACAATGATGATAGGCATCCCGCACCAGCTTATGATAGGTCAAACATAATTTAACATCAATACTTATCTTCAATAAGAATTCTCTTTAGCACATTTCACTATGTATTCATAACTGACATTGTATCTTTTATTATGAAACATTTTACAACAGGTCTTTACTGTCTTATTTTACAAGCCTTTGCAGATTGTTTCACCTGTGTGATAACAAATAGTCTTGGGATCTAGTGGATAGAGAATATTTCCATAGTTTACAAGTCATGTACGGAACATTTTATATAAAAAGGGTCCTACAATAGTACCCTGTGGCACTCCACACTTGGCCTTGCTAAATTGAGTAGGCCTACACTAACTTTATTTTAATATTATATTTAAATATTTAATATTTTCAAGAAAAGTTCAGGGTTTGGTAGTAATAAGTATGTTTATTCATACCCTAGGCCTAGGTCATCACATCATAATAAGTAATCATTGGCGATTGATTTTTCACAATATATGAACAGCTGTTCCATCTTCACTCTTTTTTACGAGTTGTCATCTAAGTCTATTATCTTTCACCTGGCATTTATCCAAGAACACGCCTAGGGCGACTTATGGGCCAGTTCTGGCAGAACCGAATGACAAGCACCCTGACGTACAACCACACCCCTGTGTATATCTGAAATAGGCACACTTTTTCACTCTCTCCTTTTCTCCTCCAATCAAAACTTGTTCCACTCATTCCGCCTCTTACAGAGTGAAAAGGTCAGACCGATCTAACGACAGGTAGTGAGTAATTACCTGCATGCCACTGGAGTTACTTTATCTGAGTGGGCAGCCCTTTTCTCTTGGCTGTCACGAAAGACTCTGCAGGTGTATAGAGTATAATATTTAACTAATAGCTATCACTATAAAAGTCCCTTATGTAATGACCTACAATGAGATGTGAGAGTTAAAAAGGTATGAGATGAAAGACACAAAATATCAAAATATGCATATACATGTAAATAACTGCTCCAATTTGCATACATTTAGAGAAAGGATATCTGAACCCAAAGCAAGGTTTTCAATCCTTGTCAATTCTTTAACATATTACAGTCAGATGTTTTTTCAGATGTAATCTGGAATATATATTTATACAAAAAATCAAGCTGTAAATTACATAATGTACACAACCCTCTGCTCAAATAAGTTTGGTGTATGCAAGTGCTACAAAAGTGAAGATTATTTACTTAAATAAAATAAAAGGTCTTTAAAGATATGCGTTGTAACAATCCATTTTGCAAGACACTACAGCTAGCTTTTTGCATGCTGTAACAGTTACTGTTTACTGATGCTGCTGAACTCTCATCATAGTCTTGTCTTAGTCATGGGAAAAAAAGGGTGGTTGACTAACATATTAGGTTTTTGTTTAAATGTTGCAAATGTAACATTAGATCACACTCAAACTCTGCTATTTGCAGATTATACAAATGTTGTAGATTTTTAACTACTGTGCAGTAGGGACTGTTTGCAGTACTTGTTCATTGTATAAGATATACCACACAAATCCTTGTTTTTCCAATCACTCTCATGAGAACCAAACACCACTAATGCCTAAAAGCTGAGAAGCCATTTATTTCTTTGGCAGCTTAAAAACGTTGGCTCCTATTTTTCTTTCACAAAGCAGTGATCTAAATTGTGTTCAAAACAATGCCCAGTCAAATAACTTGGATTGCACACAGCGACAGAGATCATCAGCATCAACAAACATTAACATTGAGTGGAAGAGTGAATGTGGTCGGATGAGTATTTCTCGAGGCATGATTACAGACAAGGTGCAGCTGCGGCGAAAACAGTACACCTGTTTGGGTGTCTCTCACACACACACACACACACACACACACACACACACACACACACGCATTTATAGGTCAAAAAAGGTGGGTAAAAACAAAATGCGTTCAACTCCCAAAAACAATAGGAGTCATAATTGAATGCAATGCAGACCTTATCTCTTCAGAGACTGCACCTTTTTTCTACAGCCATCATATCTAGACTACCTTTTCTTTTTAACTAGTTGTTTATATGCACCTATGTACATTTGGATTATTCGCAGTTCGCTAAACACACATAGTATTTTTCCCATCGCTGCATCAGGGATTGCGTTTATATTTTGTTTATAAGTAAATGCTAAAATACCCTTAGATTGTTAAATGAAATGTTTTACCATTGCAACTGTATTTTCGGAGTCTTGTAAACCCATTCGGGGTTGTGTACTAATAAAGAAATAGCAATCAATCTTGATAACACCATAACAAAGTAGGTGACTATTGATGAAGTAATGACGTAGCATTGCAAGGGCTCCTTTGATAAACAGGATTTCCCAATTGGATTTTGATATGATGCAGAAAATAAGATCTGTGGTAATTTACACTTTTTTTCATCAGGATAATCTGCACATGTTACCACTTTGTGACTTTTTAAGCTTAAATGTTATTGCCAGAAGTCACCACTGCTAAGCTAAAGGTGAACTCGTGGCTTGATGATGTTTAGTAGTTTAATTAATTCACTTGTTAGCAACCCCCATTTTTATGACACAAAGGATTTTCACAAACTGGATGTTTACGGTATATGTTGTAGAACAAAACGTGCAAATCTCTTCCGCTTGTGTTAACCACAGACCTTGTTTCAGGCGTCTAATCAAGAACACATTCAAAAAATCATTGACTTTGAGACGAGAGAACTTAAAAGTGTAAATTAGTAACTAATTTCCGGGTTTTAGGTCTCGTTACTGCGCCACTCTATTGGAATAATACCAGAGATTTGAACTATGAGTGAAGTAGATATGCCTCCTGCTTTGATTAAAGTATCTGCCTTCGTCTCCACATAACCTGTTCTAATTGCTCAATAACTGCACATTTACAGTAAGGTGGTTTGGAATCACCATCCCTCATTTCTGATTCATGCCTCCACACCCTTTCACACCCATAAACACATGCTCAAACACTACTCTCTGAGACTATTCTGCATGATCTTTGATTTGGAAAGAAGCACTACAAAAGACTTTGAAAAGATGGATTTGTGGGCTGTACCATTAACTGCTATAAGCTCATCAGAGGGGATTTTCATTGAGGAGATTTTGATATATTTGTTTTGCAGCAGCACTCCTTACCATGCTGAGAGCCTCTGCAGGAAGACAGGCTCTGACAGGAATGCAATCCATCTTTCAGAGCTACTTTTTTTTCATTGGGAGTCAAATCTGACTGGTTTGTTACATGGCAAGTTGTGCAGATGCCTTGCCCGAACCTGCTTTCTGCTGGCAGTGGTAAAAACAAGCCTTGCCTACAGGCATCAATGAGAAAAGAGAGCATCCTATAATAAATGTGTTGGGTGTGTCAGTCTTTAAAACGACAAGAAAATACTGACTTTGCTAATGCCCATGACATTTTGTATCCTTAATATCATATTTAATTGACTGTGGGTGAGTGGGATGCAGGATGTAGAGAAGTTGGTTATTTAATGTTCCAATTCAATTCAAATTCCAGCTGTCATACTGCGACAAGATTCAAAATTAAGATTACGTTTGTATTAAAACATTCCATTAACCATTTGCAGTCATGTTATGTAACCAGACCTACGGTGGAAATAACTTCATTACATTCCTGTCTTTTAGCTTACGCTACTGTACATCCAAAGCAACGTACATTGAGTGCATTTCAACCATGAAGACAATTGCATGTTTATTTTTTCTTCAAATTGGAGAAACTGGTAATGCAAACCCTGATTGCCTTAAATGTAAATAATCACCTGTTTTCATGATAGCGTTAACCCTATTCATCTGCAAGATCTCCCCTTAAAACTAGACTTTGGCACAGTACCTCTCTAGAAGACAAAGCCACAATCATTGGCTGATAATGAAAGATACCTTAATAGATTTTTATTTTGATATTGTACCTTTTTAACTAGTTAGTCAAATGTGGGAGCGTGTGCAGTGGGTTGTGAGTTTACAGGTTCAAACTGCACTGCAGTCAGCATGTCGTTGTGTCCCTGGGCAAAACACTTCACCCCAAATCGCTCCTGTGGGGATTGTCCACAGTATTGAGTATGTAAGTCGCTTTGAATAAAAGCATCTAACAAGTGACATGTAATGTAATGCATGCAAATTAGAAGTGATGACGGGATTAGTTTACAAGTAGTTACAATGGAGTGGTGCAGTACCTTGTACCAAGGGCGCCGGAAGCAGGGGGGCCAGGGGGCCATTGGCCCCCCCACTTTACAGCCCTGCCCCACATTTTCGCAGCAGTGGATGCCGCGGAACACTGTACACATCCCGTTTCAATAATTCCCCTCTACTCTAAAGTTTGCATCTAAAAAGAACGCTATCTTATCTAGCTGTGCATATTTTGTTATTTTTTATTGTTATATTCAATCTCATTAGCTACAGACATTTTTTAAAGCTTGGAAGATGACAGCTCTCACTCGCCACTCTGCTCTTCCACAGCGCTGCTCCCCCTCCCTCCGCTGAAATTAAGAATGTAAGGCGTATAGTAATCATAGATAAGACAGCAGGGTCCGTTACAGTTTGTTTTCATCTGATTTCAAATAAACAAAGTCTTGACTTTTCGAATATTAAACTTGTTTCGGCAAATTCAGATGATAAATAGAACTTTGAAGCTTGTAACGGCATAATTACAAGCGGAGAACGGAGTAACTTAACGTCAAAGCAAGCATAACAACAGCCGGTGTTTCTCGTGAGTGTTTTCCCCGGGAAACAAACACAATACACACAAAGGCAAAAATACACAAACACACACCCACACTCGCATGCTCCCCCCAGACCAGTAATCCAAAGGAAAATATTTTCCCTCTGTTACTACTTTGATCATTTGCTCCGATAATAATCAATCAGATCGATGGATATCCATCAAATCCAAATGTGGAGATGACAGCTTTGTAAATACCGGAGTTAATAACTGGAACTTTTATCGGGAGTCTCCCGCGAAAATCGGGAGGGTTGGCAAGTATGTCACATAAACACACACTTTTTGGCCCCCCACTTCTGAAATGAATCCGGCGCCGCTGCCTTGTAATGAAACCCGGATGTTAGTTAGCATTTTACCTCTCCGGTTTTCCTGGACTTGAAGACACTTTGCGGCACTTAGTGCCCCGGCACTTATTACCCCAGGGCACTAAGTACCAATCACGTTCACACCGGAGTACTTTTCCCTGAGGGAAGATTACGCAAATGAGCCGCTGACGTCACTTCGTCTTCTTCTGCTTTGGGTTTACTGGCAGGCCGCAAACAACTTCACGGTGTATACTGCCGCCCGAAGTCCCCGGCCAGAAGTCCCCGGAGTTGGTGACTGGCTTCCGAGTAAATTGCCAGAACGCCGACACCTCCTCATCACTCCACCGCTCCCATGTTTTCTTTTGTGTTGCCATAGGTTAGTCTCTCTCCGTTGGTGCGCGGGGCTAATGCTAATGCCACAAATACAATGGCGGGTTCACAAAACTTTTCAGAGTTTTACGGGGCGTGGTTTGCAATTCGCCCAGCCAATCAGAGCTGGGGCACTTTTTCCCCCCAGGATAGTACCACCTCTCTAGCAGGCACTAAACATGGGGGTAAAAGTTCCCGGTGTAGGTACCATATCTGCACGGCCTGTCACTACCCGATCCGTCACCCTGCCCGATCGGTACTGCGCATGTGCGAGATGATCCGCCATATTGGACAACTCCGGACGGCAACCCAAGATGGACACTTGACACAGTGGATTTTAGCAAAGCTCAAAAATAAAACAACTCTTTTTATTGGGTTCTTTTATTTGGGGTTAAGTACATTGTCAGAATAAGTGAGAAATTAATTTAACTTCTGTTAGACAGCCATATGCCATACATGTGTGCATACATTCACAGTAAATATGTATTCAGTATGATAGCTGTCTAACAGAAGTTAAATCCATTGCTCTCTTATTCTGACAACGTACTTAACCCCAAATAAAAGAACCCAATAAAAAGAGTTGTTAAATAATAGTGAAGTCACATTGTAATAACAATAACTCATCTCTCTCGAGTTTTCTTTTTGAGCTTTGCCAAAAGCCACTGTGTCAAGTGTCCATCTTGGGTTGCCGTCCGGAGTTGTCCAATATGGCGGACCATCTCGCACATGCGCAGTACCGATCGGGCAGGGGGACGGATCGGGTAGTGACACGGCCTACCAGATCAGCACGGGGTCCGTTACGCTTACTAATGACGTCACGCATTGGCTGTACGGCAACCCAAGAGGACATTTTACACGGCCAAATTCCGGAAAGAATATTAAAAAATAACAATCGACAGTGAATGTATGTTAGTGGAACTGTGTCAGGAAAGTGAAGTGTTAATTAAGTAATGTTATTGAAGAACTGAAATGCATAAAATTGAAAGTTAATATCATATCCCTCCGAAATATGGTCGTAGACTTTACTGATGATTTAGAATGTATTTAAACTCCAGACTCAACGTAAGAGCTTGTGCCTCTTCGGGGGGTGCTAAAATTTAAACATAAACTTTATTCTTTACTTTCTCCGTCTTTATGATATCAGATACAGTCATGTTGTTTCCATGGCAACAACAACTTCCTGTCAACAGCTCTTGTTTCACCTGCTTAATACAGTTATCATCACTGCTACTGTGGTCACATCCGGGACCCGTAACATTTACAATAGTTGAGATGTGAAGGGGGTTATGTCTTTTTGTCTGTGTTCTGGGTTCCTGCTGTTTTTTGAACAGACAGTACACACGTTCAGAGGATGAACGTGTGTACTGTCTGTGGGAGTTTACGCTGTTGACAGGAAGTAGTTGTTGCTATGGAAACACCAGATACCATTTTGGAGGGATATGATACATATTAACTTTACATTTTATGCATTTCAGTTCTTCAATAACACTTAAAGATCAAATGCAAAGCTTCCAAATATGCTACATTTTCATAGAAATGTTGTTTTTAAGACTGCCTATATTTTTTATTTTATTTAAATCGAGATAATACACCCGAAAAAAAGCTTTTTATTGATACAAAACTCGACCCAAAGCCGTCTGAATTTCTGACATGACATTCCCAGCAGCCTCCGCGCGCGTGACGTCACTGTTGCCAAACAGTCTCTGGACCAAATATGACTCGGCAGTCTCGGTCACATGTTTTTCGAAAAGAAAACGGAATTAACATGGGTTATTGTTGTGCTTTTTGTTGTACGAACGGTGCGGGATCTGGGTGAGTTTTCCATGCATTTCCAAAAGACCAAATCATCCGCCAAAAATGGATTATTTTAGTGAATCGTGTTGGCTGGCAACCGACAAAATGGAGCAAGTTGTGTTCTGACCACTTCGTGTGTGATGCATACGACGTTGATCCTGCTATCATCAAGTCTGTTGGTGCAGAAGCATTAATAGTACATCGGAGGCTGAAACCCGGAGCCGTCCCCTCCATATTTCAGCACAAGAAACCACTGAAAGAACGAAAGAGCCGGGCGATGGAGAAACGCCAAAGAATTGAGGTAAACAACTTTTGATTAGATTTCAAAGCGCACGGAGCACAGCAGATAACGGAATTGCAGTTTTATTAAGTTGTATTGCTTATAGAGGTGGGCACCGTTAGATTCTGTGTCTTTACGATCATAAACAATGTGTTGATGTGGAGCTAGGATAAGTAATAAGGGAACTAGGAGTGATTTCGGTGCAGTAACAGGTTAGCATTTTTCGCTCGGGGCTAATTCACTGTTAGCATTGAAGTTTATCTGCAGCTCATTCATCGCTCCTCCACTCATAACGGAAAAGTGTGAACAATATGCATTATGATAGGGATTAAATCCACTATTATTCCTCCTGGCCCAATTCAAAATGCTCCCCCGCTGGTGGTAGCACATCGTACGTTGTGACTGCTGCTACAACAGAACCGAGAGAGGAGGGAGCTAAGGTCAGTGCTAGTGCTAACTTGACAGCTAACGTTAACTTGGGGGCTGAAGAGCTATGTGCATCGTTGTGTTGTGTGTGTGTGGCGTCGCGTCTCTCCAGGCAGTGAGAGGGTTGTGCTGTGCTATAGCTGTATTATTAATATTGTTCATGGTTGGTGCCGCTGGCTGCTCTTATCGCGTGTGTTCGGCTCTGTGTATGCTACAGCCAATGTGAAACAATGTAGCCTGTTGGTGGTCCGTGGATTATTTATAATCAAGTTGATCGAAGTTTGCGTAGCCCATAGGCCTACATGCTCGGGAAATCTGTTGACATGAACATGATCCATCGGGACGTTTCATGTAAATGTAGACCTGTGGCACCACCCCGTGTGCAACAGATGTTCTCTTTATAATAGGCCTATGTCTGTGCTGTTGCTATTAATGCACGGATCAACATTTACCCCCCCCCACACAAAAAAATCCCAGCTCCCCCGGAGACCGTGGTATAGTTCGCACACTGCTCCAGATATTGGGTGGCCTCCGACTCAGAATCAGACATGATAGACGAAACTAAGTTGTACTATCGGCGGGAGCCGCTGTGAGCGATAAGCCAGGGTGTGTTTGTTTGGCAACTCTGACGTCACACGACGCCATCTTGCGGAGGAGCGGCTGAGAAAATAAATCGTCGGACTTGGTGTTGGGGGTTGAACAAAATAAATATTTCGCATTGCCAGACGCATATTATCTCCGATTTTAATACTGCAATATCTTAGATAGTGTTGTAGCTATATGATTTCGATTTTACTGGCAATTATAAAAAAACCTTTGCATTTGATCTTTAATTAACACTTCAGCATGTGTAACAGTTTTAAATATGCAGTGGTGTTTATTTGTAAATCATTTAGTATAATCACACACATTCTGTGTTTTATATTGAATAATTCTGTGTGCTTTATTTATTGAATGTTCAATACCTGACAAGGTCGGAGATGAACAACTTGGGTCACAGGTTCCTTAACAGTGCATTACAAGACATCTATCAATGTGTGTGTAATGTGTATACCTCCACCATTAAACTGTCGTATTCTGCACATTTATTATACTATCTACATACATCTTAAGAGTATAATACATATGTATAATATCAGTTAAAACAAGTGCTTAACCCTCTGGAGTCGGTGGACGCACCGGCGCGTCCAGGTGCACATCATTTTACGTAATTAATCATATATTTTCGATTATAAGGAGTAGAAACATGATTCAGATATCCGCGGAATTGCTGGAAGGGTAGCTTTCCAGCGGTATCTCCTGTGAGACTGTAATCAGGGCACAGCAGCCAATATGGCCGCTCAAAGCAGCTTGACTTTACACTGTGTGGGATTGGTGGATTCGTGTGTCCGTCAAGGAAATCTCGGCCGGCAGCCATCATGGTCTGAACCACCAAGTAAAAAAAACATAAACCACGTGTCTCTCATCAGTTTACGTCTGTGTGGAGAGAGAGAGAGAGAGACAGTGAAAATGGCTAAAAAAAACTTTACAGTTGTCGACTTCGCTAGAGATTTTTTTCGCTAGCAGCAGTGAAGATAGAGCCTCAGAACCTGAAGTCTTCGACTCTTCTGAAGAACACAAAGACAACAACAAGGATCTATTTGGACATGGGTAAGTGTAAATATTACAGTAATAGTGTACATACACACAGTAGTTAACATTGCAGGAAAGCAATATATTAGTACTTTGTCAGGCTTAATATTTATACCCCCAAAGCTTTTTTCTTATTCAAAATAAGACCTTAACCTAAAGTATTCTTTAATGTTTAAATAAAGCCATATTTGTTTGTCTGTCTGTGTCTCCTATTACTATCTAATAATAAAAATAATACATTTTCAATAACGTGCTTTAACCACCAGGTGTCCCTTTCCATCAGCTGTGCACTGTTATGGTGTAAATATACCAATATACCAATTGGATCAAATATAAAAGTCAGCTGAATTAGTATTGATACTGCAAGGAGACTTATATTGTGAAGAGAAATTGAAGATTTTGTTTAATTGATATATTTATGATCCTCCACGTCACATATTCAGTTTCGGCGGCAGTTGTTCCTGTTTGTCTAGAAGTCTTCTCATCAGGGCTCTATAAATAGCGAACTACGGCAGATATGTAATATTTAATGCCGCCGAACCGTGTATTACAATGCCGTTATGTGATGACCTCCAAAGAGAAAAGAAAGCAAACTCGGAATAAAGTATTTTGTTTTTTAAATGTTCCGGATTTCACATCAACAGGATGTCCGGTTAACTAAAATGTCAATGCGGAATTATACCCCAACCCATAGATCCGTAGGTGAATAATGTCAATCACCACATTACACACATCCCTTCACATTTAAATGTACATTAAAGTATTTCGTGAGGCCTTCTAAAATGTTTTAAAATATAATTAGGGTTGTATTCGAAGAGTTTGTAAATGATTGCATTGCATTCATTTACAACGGCACATCCATTAATTCCACAACCACACAAATGGATTAACATCGATTTAATACATTAATGTAGCCTTTGTTTCTGCTAAAAGAGGTGTCAACCAGCTGGGGCAACACGAAAATCGGCGAAATCGAGTGTGACTATTAAAAAATACTAGTGCTGTCAAAATTATCGCGTTAACGGCGGTAATTAATTGTTTTAATTAATTGCGTTAAAATATTTAACGCATTTACCGCATGTGCAGAATGGCCCGCCCCATACGTGCCACCAGTGGCAGCGCCAGGGTATGGCTGGGGTAGGCTACACCCATACCAAGAAATGGCTTAGCCCCACCATGAAAAATGATGTTAAAGTTAGCAAAATAAAGTCTGCCAACTCGCGGAGTAAATTGCACAGACAGCAGTTAGTAAGATTGATTTCAGTAGCCACGGTTTTGAAAACTATTGTCACGAAGTGATCGTCTTCTCAATAGAACATCTTTGATAACGGCGTGGTGTTGTTGCAGGAAGTCCCGACGGAGAATACTTTTGCTGTAGTACAGGGCAGAGCCATATAATAGTAATATTATGGCTCTGGTACAGGTACAGGTTATGTGCGTAATCTGAAATGCGTACCGTCACTTGTGTCACAAAGCGCATTTGCGTACCGACGTACTTGTGAAGCTTTTCCAGAAGGCGGTAGATCACCGGACGACAGAGTCGGTCTCTGTGTGCACAGACAGGGCTGCTGTTAACGTCGGTCTGTAGGCCTACAACGGAATTGTGCCAAAACTACGCCAAACGGCTGCGGAGAGAGACTCCCCTCCCCCCCCCCCTTCACTGGAGAACTGCGCTAAAACAGCTGATCACAACGTTCACACTCTGTGGTCACGAAGTACTCCACTTGCCGCCGCCGCCGCCGGCGTTTGACAGCCCTAAAAAATACATCATTATTATATTAATATTGACAATAACAACCGACCGCCGGGGAGCGTTCTCATGGCGTCTATTATCAACGCAATGGGAGGTCTATGAAGGTCTATGGGACGCCCTGCCCGTTGAAAACGGACTCTCAAGGGGCACCCTGTCCGTAATAGAGTGACGGGGAGGGGCCCTGACCGTCCGTCAACATGTGACGGGTTGGGAGCGAGAACGTGTTGGTCCAAGATGTAGCTCGTTTATAACCTGTTACTTCTGGTGATTGCATTTATGCTTTAAAATTCTCAAATGTGGAAATTATCCTGCTTAACAAAATAAGTAAGTATCATAAACGTGTGTTTGCCACATTTTCTGCAATATTACCATATCCAACGGAAAATCGAATTTCGAATGAGGTTAGACTTTGAATGCAGCCCTTTGACTGGTTATTATTACCTTATAAAGACAAACGTGAAGGATCAGAGTACTTGTTCCACCACTTGTGTTTTTGTAGGTACAACCAAACAATGTGATACAGTTTTAGAGTTGTCGAAACAGTTGCTCTTGGAACAGTCAGCTAAAATAACCTCTGTCATCCACTGTCGACTCATCACAGTATTTTGAGGGAACAATTCAACCTGCTTGTCTCTCCTGTTTGCTTATCACACATGCTCCAGCATTACCTTGTAGCGTCTTGGCTCCTTCCCCAGTTTCAATAAGTGGATATGCAGAACTGTTAAAATGTGTGGGAAAAGCTTCTATTTAAAATGTAATAAAGAGACAGAGATGCAACATACAAGTCAAGGGTGAAAGGTACCCCTTTGGGAAATTAGATTATCTAAAGATGCACCAATGATAGATATTATTGTTGCAAACACTGTAACTGGGTTCCTGTTGATGTGCCACCCTATTAAACACTAAGTAAAGCGTAGCTTACCATCCTTGTGGTCCGTTTGCTTTGAACAACAGGACTTGTTGGGTTTGAGGCTTTCATTGATCAAACACGTGCAGTTTGAAGAGGACATAACCCTGTGCATGCTCAAACAACCCCTGCAAAATGACATAATATTATTTTTATGAAGACATTGGAAAGGGAGCAGAAACCTCCAAAACCTTTGGTTCAGCATTTCGCCCGGTCATAAAACCGATACTTGATGTCCAGAAAGAAACGAAAAACTGCTTTAATTTGTACTTTTCTGCACCGAAAAAGGTATTTGCATGTGCATGTCCTCTTGAATTTCACCATTTTGTTTTATTTCCATCATAAAGTAATAACGCTTAAGCTAAGGTGTTGTGGGTGTTGGCAAATATCTGAGACTATCTTCACTTTCTCCTCTCTTTGCATACCACGCCCTCTCTGTGTGCCTGTAAAAAGAATATGAGTAAGACTTTATTGCATTCAAGGATGACCCCTTGAGTGGAAATGCTGCATTTGATAATTCATAGGGACACAAAAAAGTAAAGGTGCCAACTAGAACCATTTATGATCCTTTGGTCTGTCCCCATGGGAGAAACTATTTGGGTTAGGGTTAAGGTTCCAGCTTGGAACCTTTTAATGCGTTTTATATATAACCCAAAATAAAGGGTTTATACATAAAACCATCTGCTGGGGTTATGTCCAGAACTTTTCTATATTCTGAAGGCTCATACATACTTTCCGCTGCAGTTAGGCGATATCGTCACCTTCTTAAACTAATGGCCTAAGTCATATTTGAAAGTTTTTCAAAAAACAGAAAAAACTGAACCAAATATAGAATATATGATATATATTAATTATTTCACACAAAAAGGTTATGACAATATATGACTATTGACGTACAAATAACACTGTCTGTCAATTGTGTAAAATAAGAGGATTAGATGATTTAGGCCAATTTACGAACATGTTGTGACTTAGGCAATCTGAAACCTGACTTAGGCCTTATTACTTCTGGAGTAAGTGACTTAGGCAAAACAGTGCACTTCTCTTTTCCGCATTGCTGTGACAGACCATGGCTGGGTCAGCAACTAACAGTTTCAAATGCTAGAAGAGCATACAGAGACTCAGAAAAGAGAGGGCAGTTTGGACGTTGTTGGCCCTTTTAATTCAATATAGCAAACTCAAAAGGTACAACTTAAATCTTAGCTAAATAAAACAAAAGGCAAGTAAATCAAACCCTGAGGAGGCATGTGCCTCTCCTCACTACTCCCTCCAGCTCTTCTTTGCTGTGTTTTTAATTGCAGCTAACCCTTTTCCATTTAAAGGTCCCATGTCACGGCCATTTCCACTGATCATAATTCCATTGTTGAGGTCTACTAGAATATATTTACATTGTTCAATGTTCCAAACTCACATTGGTTTCTCATACAGCATCTCTGTATAGTCTGTGTATTCACCCTCTGTCCTACACGGCTTGTTGGAGTTCCTGCCCCCCCCCCTCCCTATGAGCCCACTGTGCTCTGATTGGTCAGCTCGCCCACTCTGTTCTGATTAGTCCACCACCGTTACAGCTGAACATCAGTGATTAGGTGTTACCATGGCGTTAGTTAGCAACCAGAAAATGACACCAGTAATGACAAACAGATGAGAATGCTGCATGCGGTCTGGGTGCCGTGTTGGCGGGACGTTACGGGGCTCGCTGCTCCGCCCTTTGAGGCTCGAAGAGCGGACAGTGTGAGCTGTATTACTGGTGTCGTTTCCTGGTTGCTGCGTGGGGTCTGCGAGATACCACGGAACTCAGCCTGAGCACACACACGTGAGTGTGTGGCGAACTGTGAGTGGAGATCCACGCAGCTGCGGCGTGTGTGTGTGTGTGTGTGTGTGTGTGTGTGTGTGTGTGTGTGTGTGTGTGTGTGTGTGTGTGTGTGTGTGTGTGTGTGTGTGTGTGTGTGTGTGTGTGTGTGTGTGTGTGTGTGTGTGTGTGTGTGTGTGTGTGTGTGGAGCTCCACGGATTGGTCCATTTGGACCTGGGTAAGATTACGTCACTATACTCAGGAAGAAACAATGGAAAAAGAGAAATGTCCATCGAGGCGTTCTGGGGCAGCACAGACAGGTCTTCTCTGTGTTAGAGTTTTACTCGCTACAGTGTGCACTTTGAGGGTTTGTGACTCTGCAGAGCGTTCACATGCAGAAAAACTACACAACACACAAGGGGACGGGTGATAACCAGAGAAGCATGACATGGGACCTTGAAATCAGTTTATCCCCTGAATCTTTCTCAGTCGTCTTGATTACTGTGTGTGTGTGTGTGTGTCTAATTATGTGGCAAATTGTCAAAAAGCTGATGACACTCGATGACACTCGTTTCATGGACTGAAGGTCCTGAAATTTCCTCTCCTTGATTGGCAGAGCATCAACTTCAGCAATTGCAGCTGCTTGTTGATATTCCTGATGTACTTGGGAGATGGTTGTGCCCGGGTGAAGGAACTTCTTGTCTTTGTAGGTCGCTGTGCTTCTGCAGTAGTGTGAATCAACAGTGGGCAGATCCTACAGCTTTGCATTGTTGCCACTCTTAGGTGGAGATGTAGTTGGCGGGTCTGCCACTTGTTCGTCATGGTCGATGGTGTCTTTGTTCAGCCAGTGTAATGGTTCTTTCAGGGATACCAAGTGTAGAAGAAAAACAGCTTTGCACACTTTAAGATTCGTTCCATCCTGAAGTTTCAGTTGGTAGGAAAATGATGAACTGCGCCTGGATCCCTCACCAACTTTCTCTCTTTCATGGCAACCTTTGCGACCAAAGTGGTGACGTATAACCGATGTTCTTCCCAGTTGTCCATTGACCAAACTTTCTGAAATATTCACTGCCTCTGCTCTTCTGTAATGGATTGACAGTCTCGAGTCGTGACTCGTTGACAGAACTTCGAATTGCAGGGAAGGCCCATAGCCTTTGCAGCTATTTCTTTGCCACCTTTGGCCTTGTATGCCATTCCTTTGAGATGTTTCTTCCTGGATTCATTTTGCTTCCATGTTTCTGGGCTGAGGTATTTATGTTGTTTCCTTTTGACCATATTGTTTTCATACATCCTCTAGATGAGGACCATAATGTTCTGAAGTTGCTGCCAGACTGTCTTCATTTTCAGGGACAGAGGACTCATCAGAGGATGGATTGTAGTTTGGGTCAATGATAACATCATCATCATCTAAGTCTTCTTCATGGTGTGGACGGGTCTGCTTGGCATCTTCAGCAACACTCTCTTCTTCAATGAGAGTGTTTAAGTTATTGTCTGCTCCACCTGATACAGGGTCTTGGCCTGGTACATGCTGCTCCATCTGACACAGGCTCTTGGCCTGGTACATGCTGCTCCATCTGACACAGGCTCTTGGCCTGGTACATGCTGCTCCATCTGACACAGGGTCTTGGCCTGGTACATGCTGCTCCATCTGATACAGGGTATTGGCCTGGTACATGCTGCTCCATCTGATACAGGGTCTTGGCCTGGTACATGCTGCTCCATCTCTTTAACAACGGTCTCATTTTCATTGGATGATTCCTGATCGGTGTCTGAAAAGTCAAGTGCATCTCCTACCAAAAAGGAGTAGGCGTACGGTCACAACTGTGATCATTATGAAAACATGTTTTGTAATTGCACTGTGGTCCTATGCATTAATACATTAAAGCTATTTTGATGAATATCATTTGGCCTAATTCAATTAAAAAAACATGTAATCTTTCCTAATAACATGGAAATGTAATGTGGAAAAAGGAGACAATAATACAATATTAAGAATTGAAACAGACAAACGCAAAATGTACTTTTCCTAATTCCTAATTATGCAGTAATTGTAACTGTTACTTTTGAAAGGTTAGATTAGTCTTTATTGTCCCAGAAGGGAATGTGTGCATGCTTCATGGAGCTACAGTAACTATAGTACCTATAGTATAGCTTCGGTAGCTACAGTAACTATACATTGTGAAAGTAAAAGACTAAACAACACTACACAACATTTATAGCCTAGCCTATAGTATAGTAAACATCACTTGCCAATAGGGGACAAGCCCTGAACCATGAAAATAACTTGCCTAAGTCACAAGACAATGTGACTTAAGCCATTATCTTTTATAAATATATGGCCTAAGTCACACTCTTGACATAGGCCATTATACTATCAGGGTAGGAACAGCACTATCCTTTCAATAAGGATGTAGGCAATTTTACCAGAGGTGGCCAGCATCAAGAAGAGATGATTTAGGCAAAAAAAGCATTTTCTCCAAAATATGACTTAGGCCATTAGTTTAAGAAGGTGACGATATGCAAGTTGTTACAATTGAGCATCTGCATGGTGTTCAAAGCATGCATGTTTATTAATCCTCACTCCACATTTCATTGTTTGCCAGGAGTAGCAAAAAATTGAAATTGGCTGCCTTTGTCCTTTACAGATGAATCGTATTCATTAAGGGAACATGGAACACAATTTCAGTTTGTTATCTTTTTCTGGGCAAAAAAACTGGAGGTGCAACCCACTGGAGTGTGGAACAAAACAGGAGCATGAGCAGGTTGGCCATAAAGGCCAGCACTGACCCTCTATTGCCCTTATCACACCAACGCGGTTCCCGTTCTAGTTCCGTGCTTGCGCTCTTCTGGTTCGGAACCGGTTTTCCCCGTTTTGTTCACACCGTCCAGAGCCCGACTGGTGCTGCTGCGGCTGCGTCATGACGTCACCATTTACATCGCCGATTTTCTCCCCAACGGCTCTCACAACAACAACAACAATGGGGGACTGCATCCGGTCGATGATTGTGTTGCTTTTAATCATAAGAAGCCAGATTAAATGAAATAACTACTTCTCAACCCTTATACTTTTCTCCAACGTGCCGTGGTTCATTGTTTATTAATGTGTTTCAGTGGCATTTACCGACCGCTGCAGTGCTGCCCGCTGTTTGGCATCACAACGCTGTTATGAACGTTTCTTTGTCTGATAGCTGCTATAATACAAAGCAAAACGTCTGCCTGCTCCCCACAATGATCAATGACAGCGAACGGATGGTCAAAGTAAGGTACAAATAAACAGAATCACACAAAGCCTGGTTAGTGTTGCCTGACTTTATAAAGTGTGTGGTTGCGTTCTAGTCACTTTGCTCAGAGCTACTGCTTGTTACAACTTTTATTTGCCATACTCGCCATAAACTGTTAGCTCAGGTTGATCCCGCCCCCCTCCGACGTGAGCTTGGTAAGAACCGGTTTTCGGGGAAAAGAGCTGGCTCCGCTGCGGTGTGAACAGGAAAAATCGGTGCTTATCAGGCTCTAGCACCAAACCGGCCCTGGAACCGCGTTCGTGTGAAAGGGGCATCTGACATGGCAAATGACGTAATTTACAGTAATTAGATCAATATAGTATAATACTACATGTTTGCACAACTCACAGCAACGCCATATACTGTATATGCCCATCATTTAGAATTGTGTGATGAAACAAGAAAATCAATAAAAACATTTTGAAAAAGGAAATATAGTGGATCCTCGCCGACACAAAAGTATACATTTACTTTCAGGGTGCTCATAAGACCCAAGCAATAGGGTTTAACAGAGAACCCTTATATATATACCAAGGATTTAATCTAGAACATGGATGTTTTAAAAATTAACCCCTTTATAATGGTATCACCCTAAATGCATTTGTTTTCTAATGGTTCAAAATGATTCTGTATTTTACAGAATAGTAGAAACTCCTATAATTATTATTTGGTTATCCTAACCCCCTCACATTGGCTATTCTTTAATATGGCAGCCTGCTGCAATTGGAACCATATCCATCAGTATTGGAGAGGTTTTTCAAAGGGCAAGGCTGAAGTTTTTAGGGGGATGGGCTAGGAGATCTTTCAACTTCCATGATACAACAGCATTAAATAACTTTTTCTTGAATAAATAGATCTTTGAATGAAAGGGATTCTTAATATAACCTGTAGACTTACAAAGCCCTTAACAGTAGCTCATACACTGAGAAGCCTTCCCTGGAAAATGTCCCATTTCCAAAATGGTTGGGAAAGGCTTTTGGGATTTTAGGAAACTTTCTTAAAACAAATGTTTGGACTGTGGTAAGACAGTATGGACCTGTTGGACTAAATTAATAATGCAACAACAACATGCACGAAATCTAAGGGGCTGTGAGTACAAGATGAAAAAGGGTAGTGTTGTTGGATTAACAGCACAATACTGCCCCTTAGTGGGAAAGGGTAAAATAGATGCAAGCTAAAATTATGGAATTTACTGATCCTCCATTCTGGGTAATCTTCCTTTTTTTGGCTAATGCCATATTTTTTAATTCAACTTGTAGACTATAGGACTCATTTGTCTGCTGTGGATAACTTTTTTTCCAGCAAAGCCACAGAGGACACTGTCTGGACATTGACAGCTCATCTACCTGGGTTATGAGCCAGTATGCCAAGTAGCTAAACACACATTGGCATGCAATCACACAAAGGCTTTGAAGTCATAATGTCTCCCTACAATTGCATGAATGGAATCTGATCAAGCAAGATTATTTACCGTATTAAATGGCATCAACATACAGGGTTTGGAATCTCTGTAATGTTACTTTTAAAAGCCTATGTTGTTCAACTTCCCAACCTTTGCTGTATTCTTAATAGACACCAAATACACTTACTAGCCACTTTATTAGGTACACCCAAAGCCCTATGAAGAGAAAGTTGCGTCATCTCCGTTCACTTCAATGGACCATGGAATGCATATTTGAGACTTCTAAACAGTAAACAAAAACGTAATTTATGAGTGAGTGTTTTTAGCCGAGCCATATTATGTTCTTGTGATTCTGTTGATTATTACCTGTCTGTATTATGTTGCAGCTCAGCTGATTTTGGATTGATGGCAAAGGGAGAGGGACTTAAGTGAAAATAGGTTACTTTATAGATGTATCTAACCCTTACTCTTATCTTTTGTCTCCCTCTTTCAGCACGTTGTTGAATTAGAGAAGAGGGGCTTCTAAACGGGATTGTATGCGGGGGTGCAGGGAGTTAAATATTAGATAAATATAACTTTGGTGTGTGTAAGAGTGAGTGTTTTTAGCAGAGCCATATTATGTCTTTGTGATTCTGTTGATTATTACCTGTCTGTATTATGTTGCAGCTCAGCTGATTTTGGATTGATGGCAAAGGGAGAGGGACTTAAGTGAGAGTGAAAACACAAGGTAAGTTTAATACTACTGTTTTATATAAGTAAACACCTTATCTCCCCAAGGCAATTTCCCATCCAATAGGTGTGCTATTATAGGTGTGTTTAACCCTTTCTCCTGTCTGTTACTCCCTCTTTCAGCACAAGAACCAGAGGGGGATTCAATGGAGCCTGAAGACCTGCAATGAGACCCTCACCCTGCACCTGAGTCTCAACTCCCAGAGTTTTGCAAGCCTATCCCTGTTCCTTATTTTTATTAAAACAGACATTAAGTTTCCCAATGGTGTGGTCTTCGTTTTGTGAAAAATATGATTACCTCACATATGTTGTTGCTGTTGTTGTCTTTTGTGATAGTTAAATTGCTCCTGCTGACTTGAGCCAGCCATTCTTTCCTCCTCTCTGTGTCAGTGGGGAAACTTTACATTCATACTCCTTTGTCTGAGCAATTGGAGCATCCCCCGGCAGCACAGCAAACCATGGGGGAGACTATATGCCGGGACAACACGGAGGAAAAGGCACAGACAAACCGCATGATATGCTTCTCGATGTCTATTGAATTCCATTTATTAACTATTGAGAGACTCCACGATCCGCCATTGCTGTCAAAAAATGGTCCATTGGAGTGAACGGAGTTGACGCAACTCTCAATATGTGGCACTCTCTGGCAGTGGTGGCCGGCCCATAGGGGTGCTATGGGCACCGCCCCACCTCTTCCCACATTTTAGATCAGTGGTACTCAACCTTGTCCTAATCAGGAGCCACATTGACGAAAAAATATTTTTGCAAGAGCCACAATCCAAAAACGCTCCTTTCCTCCCTGAAACCATTATGCATTTGAGAATATGGATAATAGTAATATGTTACTAAGGAATGAAAAGCATAATGTACAGTGCAATAACTGTGATTTATTATTTTCACTGCAACAACAACAACAACAACAACAACAACAGACAGCATGTTTACTGATCATCACAGGATGCCTCTGTCGCTCTTTCACTCGTATTTGTGTGGAATACGTTTTTTTGAGCAGTTCGGTTCCGTTTGAGTCTCGCCAGCTTTTCCGCCCTCAACTCTCCACCTTTCGGAAAGTCGGTACTGAACTTCGGGTGTTTTGTGTCGTGATGGCGCTGCAAATTGGACCTTTTTAAATTGTGAAATGACGTTGTCACAAAGCAGGCAGATGCATTTTCCCGAACCGGTGGAGACGAAGAAAAACTCGAGTTCCCAGTCCTCTTTAAATGTTCGATATTCCTCTTCATATTTTCGTTTCCTATATTCCTTTACCATTTTTGCATAGTGCTGTAAGCTAGTTTTCCCAGTGTGACGGAGCAATTATCTCGCGCACCTGCAATCAGAGCACGAAACCTGAAATAATTTAGAGCGCGAAACCTGAAATAATTTGTGATTGGTTGTTCAGAGGGATGGGGGGGCGGCTTAATAGACTGATGTGTGTGATGTGTGTTTTTTTTCAAACATCTTTTAAAAGTTTAACAAACCCCACACAGTTCAGTGAAATGTTGACTTTATTTGATCATTTCAGTAAAAACTAACGTTCATATTTCTCTTTTTGATTATAATACTGATGAACGTTCAAAACAAAGCACTTTGGCAACTTACCACATACGTTTTAAAATGCTTAATAAGCGCCGTAACTTTCATGATATAATTTCTCGGTCATAATCGGTTGATTTACATTCGGCAAAGAAAAAACCTAACCAACATAAATGTTGGTGACAGAGCTAGGGGAAGTAAAATATCTAACCAGAGACGATCATATAGAAACATCCAGCGCCATATAGACTGAGAGTTACGTTATCTCCGTTCACTCTAATGGACCACTTTTTTACAGCAATGGCGGATCGTGGAGCCTCTCAATCGTTCTCCGGAAGTTAGCGCCAAGGCTAGCAGAGCTGTGGAGTTGCAGCATAATAGGCCGTTGGTGACGGACTTTTAAAGGTAAGAAGAAGTTTAAAGATTTATATTGCAGATATTATCAGCAGAGGTGGGAACAAGTCATTGTTTTGTTTTGTGAATGTAGAGAGGGACCAACAAGCTCTCCTGTCTTCACAGTAACTCGCAGAGACGGCATTTAATATGGAGTCAGATTTGGGTCAATATTCTAGCGCGCAAAACAAGCTACTCACGAGTGGAAAATGTGCTTTTACACGCGCATGAAATGACCCCCGCGCGCAGATTAAACCCCCGCGAGCGGCTATGCGCTCGCGAGAGAGAGACAGCCCTCTTGCTCGCTCGTGGGAGTTTCAGCCTCACTTGCTTGCGGAGTCTGTCTATGCGCACGTGAAAAGTTTCTGACACTTTGGGGCGGAGCCAATAGACTTTGATTGACAGCTGCCAGGAAGCCCGGAGTTGCCAGGTTTGATAAATGCCTGAACTACCAAGAGCCGAGGAGTGATAGCAGCAAGATCAGTTGGACGAGACTGAATGGTAAAGTTGTCCATAAAAAACTATTTATATTCGTAAAGTGTACAGCTACACAGCTATATATATATATATATATATATATATATATATATATATATATATATATAAGGGCTGTCAAGTTAACGCGTTAATAACGCGTTAACGCAAAACAAAATTAACGCCACTAATTATTTTAACGCGATTAACGCATGTGTATTTTTTTTCCCTCGGCCGCCCCGTAGTTTCAGAGCGCATCGAGTTTAAAATACCATCTACAAGCTGATGCTGCTGACAGCCCCGCTCCTGCCGCCCGCTTGTGGCAGACCACACTTCCACGCTCACCGGCAGAACCGACTGGCCATCGGGAGGACCGGGAGGGTGTGTGTATGTGTGGCGCGAGTGAGCAAGAGAAAGACCTTACGTGCATTGTTGTTGTTAGCATCGGGTGCTAGCTAGCTGCGCTAACGGATATAAGGAGCTGTTTAAATGAAAACAGAGGAGCGCTCTATCCACACAACTGCGCCGAGCACTTGACTTGATGCAGGCAGCCAGACAGCGGGACATTGTAGGAGAAGTCAGCACATTCATGATTGCAGCAACATGATTGCAGCGTCCAGGCAGCTCCCGTTCGAGCATATGCCTTGAGTTGCACATAGCTCCAACGATCCAACACGCACACACACGCACGCACACACACACACACACACACACACACACACACCCACACACACCATTTGTATTGTATTATTGTATGAGAGAGGTTCCAGGTTGAATTGAGGCGAATATTTGTAATGTTCAGAGGTTGTTGTGTTTAATATTCATGAGAATATTTGTCATTGTTCAAATGATAATAAACATTAGCATAAAGCATATTTGTCCACTCATATGTTGATAAGAGTATTAAAAACTTGAAAAATATTCCTCTAAGGTACATTTAGAACAGATCAAAAATGTGCGATTAATTTGCGATTAACTATGGACAATCATGCGATTAATCGCGATTAAATATTTTAATCGACTGACAGCCCTAATATATATATATAAATTAATTTGATATAAAAAAAATTACACATTAATTCTAGGAGTGCAATACTTTTACAAACACTATAGTAATAATATGCATTCATTATGACAACATCATACTATTACTATAGGAGTGTTCTATAGTGTGTTCAAAAAACAACTACAGAAACACTATATATTATACTATAGTTATACTATTTAAAATAATATAGGAATACTACAAAGATCTAGATACATGGTATTACTATTGAAATATTATAGGGCTACTATAGCTAATAAAATGGCACTACATAAAAAACTATAGTAATACAATAGCTGGTGAAAAATACAAACTTACTAAAGGACACTATACAATTCTTATAGTATACTATAGTAATACTATAATTCATTTATAGTTCATTTTGTAAGGGAGGTGCATACAGCAGACAGCAGTTTTCGACAGATACAGCCCACTCAAAAATATATTGTTTTATATAAAATTCATTAAGATATATATATATATATATTAGCTGTACACTTTACGAATATAATAGTTTTTTATGGACAACTTTACCATTCAATCTCGTCCAACTGATCTTGCAGCCGTCACTCCTCGGCTCTTGGTAGTTCAGGCATTTATCAAACCTGGCAACTCCGGGCCACAGCGCGGCGGCGAATAATATCGCGGCTCTCCAACTCGGTGGGGACACTGCTAGAGCGGTCCACCACCAAGGCAGAGGAAATCAGCAAGGCGGCAGCACGGCGTCTGTGCGCGTCCGTCGCTGTCTCCCAGGCGAGGATTTCCGCGTGGGTGACACAGATCCAGCGCCACTTCGGGCTGAAATAGGCGTCTGTTACGGAGACGGCCAGAAAAGTGCTACTGGACGCTCCAATCAGCCCGGACGGGCTGCTCGGACCCCAGTTCTACGCCATGGTGGAGTCCATGAAGACGGTCGCGGAACAGGGGACGACATTCGCCAGCATGTACAGCTGGCTCCAGCCGGCTGAGCTGCCACAGCGGCATCAACGTCTCCGCTCCCCCGCCACCCCAGAGACAGGGTCTCCCGGCGGCGAGTCAAAGGGGAGGGAGGCTCCTCCGCTCCTGGTCTGCTCCGCGAGAGCCTCCGAGGACGCAGAGCCGGTAATTAAGCCGGCTGCCACTAATCTGTTGATTAAGTACGGCAGGTCTCCCTGCAGAAGCCTGCTGGTTTTAACCTATCGGTTAATAACCTGCAGAGCTCGCAGCATTCCTCTGTCCGAGATACGCCTCCTACACACGGTCATAATAACCCATGAGCGCCGTTTTAACGCCTCATGTGGACAACACTGCGCACACCTCCACTCATCCCCTGAGCATTGAAGGATAAAGATAAGGCAAAAGTAACTGTGAATATAAGATATAGTAAATCCTGTAATGGAAACGCTAAAAACATTGAGCTGTCTGAGTGGAAAAGTAATGTAATGTGAAGCCTCAGCAGTTGGCCGGCTACATCCTGTTATCTTCAAGGACTAGAACACCATGTTACGAGTATGTGTGGCCCTGACCTTCAAAAGGCGCAACTGTCTTGTGAGAAAACCAGTTAAAGCAGGTAACAAAGACACATCGAAATTAGGAAGAGGGAGTAGGGCCCTGGCCCTGACCTTGGCTAAAACTGGGTGTTGCTGGGCAGAAAAGGCAGATTACAGCACGAGAGAGCACCAAAGGTGGGGGCTTCACAGCAAATACTATAAAGAACAAGATATATTCAGGATTCGGGGCTCACTTCAACTGGGATCTTACACTGACGAGCCTGTCACGGTGAGAACTCAAGAAGGAGTCCAAAGCGCTTTGTGGTATAGTATCAGATTGATATATCTTTGTTGAACTGTGTAATAAAGTGCTTATTTGAAGAAACAATCCATTGGAGTGCAAAGTCTAGTTTTTGGACAGCTAACAGAGAATAGTGTCGAAGGACACAATTCCTTTTCCCTCAGAACTAAGAAAGGTCATCGGCGGATCCGGACGGCGACCCCGCTCTGGCCATATCCAAACGATCTGCGCGGAGGACGGACCTGGTCCGGTAGACTCCAACAGCTTGGTGACCCCGTGATGTGATGGTCTAGAGCGGGTAGTCTGGACACCGATGACCTTCTGAGAGGACACCAAAAAACATTGAGTTTACGGCTTTTACAAGAAACCATCTCACACAATCAAAAACCCGGGTAATTTAGAATCAAGGTAAGCATCTGCCTGTTACAACAAATAGATGTGTTTGAAATACCACTACATTTTAGGATTGTGTGAAAATGGCAGAAATAATTGTCTCAGCTAAAAAGTAAAGATAAAACGTAAATAAAATTGTGTGCACTAAATAGATCAACAAGGGCATAAACAAATCTGTGGTGAGAAGCGGGTGAAACCCGTAATTTATGAGGATCCACGCGGTCCAAAGGGAAGGTGTAAAACTGGTAGCAGTACCAGTAGCCATATTACAGTGTAAAACTAGGGGAGACCCTAGTATCTAAGGGAAGGTGTAAAACTGGTAGCAGTACCAGTAGCCATAGTACAGTGTAAAACTAGGGGAGACCCTAGTATCTAAGGAAAGGTGTAAAACTGGTCGCCGTATCAGTAGCCATAGCACAGTGTAAAACTAGGCGAGGCACTAGTATCTAAGAAAAGGTAGAAGACTAGCAAAAGACGCTAGCAACCAGAGAATCTAAAAAAAAAAAGGTAAGGAAAAATAGAAAATGGAAGGCGAATTTGCGAGAGAAGAAGCGCTAGGCTTCAAAATCCCAGATATACGTCGCGAGGTTTGGAAATAATGGGTGGAAGAAGGACAAAAGGAAGTTGAGAAAAAGGATCATAAAAAATGGGAAGGTAGGGTAGCCAGAGTGTACCGAGACATGACAGACAGCGGACTGCTGAAAGCCTTCCGGGAGAAAGAGGTGGATAGTCTAGGTCGTCTATTAGGGGGAAAAAGTCCAACAGAAATGTTTAAAAAGGGACAAGACAATGTGGAGGAGAGACTGACCAGACATAAAACCATAAAAGTAGGATGGACAGGGCGGTAAAAACACCAGGACCCCCAGGAGGGACCGGTGACATGTTTGACATGTTTATATAAATCCATCAGCCGACAAGGACAATTTTTTAACATATTTTGGTCTCCCTCCACTGTCATAAGAAGTTGTTATGGTGGACTGTTCCTAAAGGTTTAAAGTGTTCTAAATCCCAGCTTCTGATTGGATTTATATAAATGTTGGGGAACAGACAGCAGAAAAAAATTACAGTGGTTATGTTCCAAATGCTGTGTACTGTATAAGTTGATCTCTGAAGGTGAGATCAAAAAAGGGATTAAAGCAAACAGATATTGTTCTAAACTGTATTAAAGTAAACAGGTATTATCTTGAACTGTATATGTATTATTTGGGACTGTTTTTGAGTAATCCTATATATATATATAAACCTTCTTACATACACTTTCCCTGACACACACACACACACACACACACACACACACACACACACACACACACACACACACACACACACACACACACACACACACACACACACACACACACACACACACACACACACACACACACACACACACACTTTCCCAGATACCCTGACACACATACACTCCCTGACCAAGATATCAACACACATACATACACTTCCTCTTTACCAAACGCACACACATGTCCTTTTCAAGGTTCTTTTTGGGGCCAATGTTTGATACTAATATATCTGTGTACAATGTTTGATTGTTTGAGAAAGAATAGTTTGTGGGAAACCTTCCCTGAGAAATTAATAATTTGTGTGAAACCTTCCCTGGGAACTTAAAGGAGTTGTATTGATGTGTTTGTTGATTGTTCTGTCTGTGTAGGGAAAGTAAAAAGTGGTTCACGTTAAAACAGAGAATTGGTGGCATTTTCAGTTCATTGCTTACTTCCACACGCCTTTTCCCCTCCGTGTCTCTTTCATGACTTTATTTAATGCATTAAAACGATTGTTATCGTAACTGTCCTTGTTTATAGAATTCAAACTCACTGTTCACATTACGGAGTATATTTCCGGAACGGCCTTTCAAAATAAAAGCCACAGGCCGCTGTTCACCAGAGATGCCTTCACAATAAAACAGTAATTAGATTAACAATATATTTAACTTAGATTACGTCCTTAAACATTGATTTTAATTCATTACAGCTTTCAAATACGGCGCGGATTGAATACAGTTATTTGTGTTTTCTGTTACAACCTCACCATGCTTGTAACATAACTTAGATAAACAATTTGAAAATGAATAGAATTAACCAAGTAGATAAAAGATTAGTATAGTGGTTGGAGGGTGTCTTTGTTTTGCCTATTAACTTAGAACTGAAGTAATAAAGAATAGGCAGACTACTATCATTAGTTTGTTTTAACACTCACATGTTTCAGCATTCCTGACCTCAGCCGTTTTATTTTGCAACCCATTGGGAGAGAGATTGAAATTGAGTTTTTCTCAGTAGCTGAATGTGATTACAGCAGCATTGGATAGTTCTGCACCACCTTTTGGGTTCTCTGAATCAGTGTGTTGGTGAAGAGTTGCTCACTGCAAACAGAAGAAGTATGCAAAGAACGCATAGGAGATATTGACATTATGCTTGTGCCTCGTTGTCAAGGCAACAGTGGTGTGAAGAGGTACTGCGGTTTTGGGGGATTTCTGCTGTACAGAGGACAATGTGTGTCTGCCAAGTGATTCCTTCCCTCATCCCAATGCCAGGGAGAGTTTCCTTGGAGCCCACTGACCAGGGCCGGTCCTAGCTTTTTGGGGACCCTGCCACTGACTACAGCTGCATCACTGACTGTGCTCATTATGACAAGATCTTGAGACATGCTTGTCTCAGATGGTTCTGGAGGAATGATGCAATGATTTTACAGCATAATTGTGCAAGAGTTTCCCAGGGGGTGGTGTAGAAACCTTAATGCTTAGTGTTTAGATAAGAGGCTGCTTGTTTAAATGATGGTATTAAAGTTTAATATTCTTGGTTAGCAAACAGGACATGTCAACGGTCTGCGCCCTGTCATCAGCAGACTATCAACACCCCTTCTTCTTGGATGTTTCTGAAAAAGAAAACACCGTAAACGGCGTCCTTTTCCAGAAAAAGGGGGATCCACTTCAAAAATCACGATTTAGCGGTGGTGGAAGCCTCTCTTGGGCTAACCCACAGATTTGGAGCAGTGTATCATCCACAATCACAGGGAAAGGTTGAGAGAATGAACTTAAATGTAAAACAGAAACTAGCAAAGCGATGGAAGAAACAGGAATGACATGGTTGGAGGCACTACCTCTCGCCCTATTGGCTATCAGGAGTTCCATTTGCAGGACCACTGGGTTCACTCCATATGAAATGACTCATGGGCACCAGTTTCCAGGCCCAAGGGCGGGAGCCACGGTTTCAAAGGAACTGTATGACAAAGTGGGGCACCAGGCCTACTATAAACAACTAAAATGCCTCGTTGCAGAGTTCGCAGACGAATCCACAGCAGCCAGAGCCAAAGGACACACAGAGGAAGCTGAGGACAGCAGGGACGCTGAATACGTCCGCCTGAAGACGATCAAACCCAAGTGGTGTGCTCCAAGGTTCTCTGAACCACTCAAGGTAACCCAGCGAACAGATCATGCAGTCAGAGTAGACGGAAAAGGAGACACGTGGTACCACTGGAGCAGGTGTGTGGAAGCACCAGCACCTACCAGGACCCTCGCTGACACCATCCAGGACCTAGGCCAACTGAACTTCAGGCAAACAACCGAAGCCCCCCAACCCCCAAGTGTGGACATCGACTCCACTTCCGAGGAGGAGGAGACAACAGGAGAACCAACGGCAGCCCAGGAGATAACAGCCGGCGAGGAGGCACAACAAGGGACCGCTCCCCCAAAGTAGGCGGTACACCACACGCATCACATACACACACCACACAAGAGACACTCAACTACACTGATACACCAAAGAACTTTTACAAGAAAAACGAAGATGAAGAAGAACTCAGGACCTAACCAACACCTCTATTGCTTGGCCTTAACACTTTGTTTTTTCATCATTGTTGGAATAATCATTATCATAGTGGGTGAAAGGGGGAGACAAATCATTGACCAAAGTAATAGTCCAAATTCCCCACAAAATGAAACTACACAAGATACCTTTTCTCCTCCAAAAAACAGCCTAACTAGACACGTCCGCAATGTGGCCGGCACAGTAGATACGGCAAATTTCACCCAATGTAACCAGAAAGATGCATTAAGACACATCTCGCTGACACTTTGCCTACCCTCGGACTCAAGCACCACTACCCTCATCCTGTACACCAGTTTGTCAAACGAACGCCACCGAAAAGGAGGGTCGTGGGGAAACAAATACCAATGGTACATGACGCTAGACTTTTGGTTCGGAAAACGCGATCCCAATGAAAGATATAGCTATGGTCGAGAGTGGACCGACTTGGTGGGAGAGACAGGGGCGGATTGGAGTTCATCGTCAACAGGAACAGCGAAAAAAGTAAGGCAAAGAGTACATCTAGCAAAATCCTCATCTGGCCTCATAGTACAGTTAGACTTAACGGGGGTACCCCAACCCAAGAAAGGTGAACCCCCTTGCACATCCTTCTATCTATGGCCCAAGGCATCGCCAAGCCCCCAATTCTCTATATACGTATATGCATGTCCAGTCGCATTAAAAGACCACAATCTGACATAGTATCCGTCCAAAAGGGGGTGGTGATCCACTCCACTAAGGAGTGGACAACTGATCAAGAGTTCCAAGTAGCAACTGGAATCTCGGGACGCTCAGCAAACAGCAACAACTGGTTACTGATGGCACAACAAGCCGCGCTAGACACAGGCGATGACTGCCTCGTTTGTATGGGAGCCAGACCCCTGCTCCACATAATTCCTGCCCCGGTAGAACCAATGTGTGCCACTAAAATAATGGGGACAGACAACCCTCGACACAATTGCTCTAAATACGACGTTTACTTCCCTTTAACCAACGCGGAGTTAAAAAAGCCCTTATTCTTTGCAAAAGTTCCGAGGTTGAATTACACCTGTTTCCACACCACAATCAGAAACACCGGGGGGTTCAACAAAACTCTCTGCGACCACATAGTGACACCAACTACACCTGGACGTGGTGTAATCCGAGCAGACATATGGTTCCATTGCGGGGGCAACCAACTCCACGATCACGTCCCATATAATGCCAGTGGTCTATGTGCACTGGTCACTTTGCTTCTACCAGTGAAAACCTACAAATTAAAAGTAGGGGACATAACAAACCTGGCAGAACAATACCCCTATCATACTACGAACAGAGTCAAACGCGAAGCCATGATTGACCCAGATCCAACGTACATAGACGCAATAGGGGTACCAAGGGGCGTACCAAGTGACTACAAAATAGCCGATCAAGTAGCGGACGGCTTCACATCCATCATCTGCCCCTGGTGTGTCATCAATAAAAACTCAGACCGCATCAATTACGTTCATTATAATGTCCAACGCCTAGGAAACCTCACACATGCCGGACTCAAGGCAGTTAGTGAGCAATTGAAAGCCACATCACTCATGGCCTATCAGAACAGAATGGCCCTAGACATGCTCATGAAAGAGGCGGAGTATGTGCAATGTTCGGAGAGCGATGCTGCACCTTCATTCCCAACAACACCGCTGCAGATGGCACTCTACAAATAGCACTGGACGGTCTGAAAACTCTCAACTCCCGCATGAAAGATCAATCTGGTATCAACGGTAAATGGGACGAATGGATATCAGTGTTCGGTAAATACAAAACCCTGGTCAACTCAGTATTGGTATCAATGGCCGTGTTTGCAGCAATTTTGACCTTGTGCGGGTGCTGCTGCATCCCATGTATCCACTCAATGGTGGACAAAATAATTAGTACCGCCATAGCACCTTCTACTCCCCTGGGCCAACAACTCGCCTTGCTATCCTTAGAAAACAACCCAGACATTGAGGAAGGCGAATAAGAAGCGGCAGCAATGGACACTTTCCCGACAGCACCACCATTACCACCGTATGGCATAATGTGGGAAAGAGAGACAGAAGCCTAAAACAGCTGACATAAATGTACATAAACAATAGCGTTGTTTTGTTGCCCCAATCATTAGAATGGGGCAAAAGGGGGATTGAAGGATAAAGATAAGGCAAAAGTAACTGTGAATATAAGATATAGTAAATTCCGTAATGGAAACGCTAAAAACATTGAGCTGTCTGAGTGGAAAAGTAATGTGTTAAAGTTTACTGCTGGGAAGCCTCAGCAGTTGGCCGGCTACATCCTGTTATCTTCAAGGACTAGAACACCATGTTACGAGTATGTGTGGCCCTGACCTTCAAAAGGCGCAACTGTCTTGTGAGAAAACCAGTTAAAGCAGGTAACAAAGACACATCGAAATTAGGAAGAGGGAGTAGGGCCCTGGCCCTGACCTTGGCTAAAACTGGGTGTTGCTGGGCAGAAAACGATAGTTACGGCTGTAACTACGGTTCTATGAGTCCCGGATGAGTGCTTTAGCACTGGATATGTCCATCGCGCGCATGCGCAGCTCGAGTACCAATAACAACAAAGTCACCTGTGACCCACGTGACACCGGCTACATCAGCCGGTGTCGACAGAGGATCTGTTCCCAGAATCTTCTCGCGAGCACACAAGAATTCTGAGTGACAGGAAACTCTGGCGGTCATCCGGGACTCATAGAACCGTAGTTACAGCCGTAACTATCGTTCTATTTCGTCCCTACTGACCGCCAGAGGCGGTGCTTTAGCACTGGATGACCTATACCAACCATGTCATGAAGAATCCAAGCACTTACTCACCTAGTTGGAAGCAGCGGAGCTTGGCCACAAGACCACCCCCAGGGGGTGAGGAGTGGCGACATTGACCCGGTAGAACCTGGAGAATGTGCCAGAAGACGCCCATGACGCCGCGGCGCAGATGGTCTCCAGGGGCACCCCTCTTAGGGCAGCCCACGATGTTGAGACGCCTCTTGTAGAGTGGCATCTGGCCCCTGATGGCGGGGGGCGGCCACTGGCCCCATAGGCACATGTGATGGTATCCACCACCCAGTGGGACAGCCGCTGCTTCGAGAGAGCACGACCCTTCCTGGTGCCGCCATGGCAAACGAAGAGCTGCTCTGACTGTCGTATACAGGCCGTAGCATCAATATACGCCCTCAGGGCACGCACAGGGCACAGCAACTCAGGTGTGCCGTTCTCCTGTGGAATGTTAAAGCGTGCCAGCTGGATAGGCCGATTGGAGTGGGCTAGTGGAAGCACCTTGGGCAAGAACGCCACATTCGGCCAGAGGGTGACACCCGAGCCATCGGAGTTCCACCTCAGGCATGTACTGCTTACGGAGAGGGCATGAAGCTCTCCGACTCGCTTCCCTGAGGTTATGGCAAGCAGAAATGCTGCCTTCAGGGACAGCCATTTAAGCCCGACCTGGGCCAAGGGTTCGAAGGGAGGAGATGATAGTGCATCCAACACTAGGGGCAGGTCCCAAGCCGGGGCCCTTGGGGTGCTAGGGGGGCGCTGCCGTAGAGCCCCTCTTAGAAAGAGGGACACCAACCTGTGGCGCCCCACTGTGGCGCCATCGACTCCGACATGTCGGGCAGAGATAGCAGCCATATACACCTTCAAAGTGGAGTGAGAACGTCCACTATCCAGAAGGGACTGCAGAAACTCTAAAATGGTGGCCACGGAGCAATGTCCCGGATTCTCAGCCTTACTCACACACCAGTGGGAGAAGAGCCTCCATTTGCACTCATACTGTGCCCGAGTGGATGGAGCTCTGGCATTCAGGATAGTTTCCCTGACAGATGCCGTGACACCGCTCAACAGTGGGTTGGGCCCTGCAGAGGCCAAACCCAGAGCTGAAGGCGGCGAGGGTCGGGATGCCAGATCTGACCCTTGAGCTGTGACAGGAGGTCCTTCCTGTCGGGGAGACGCCACGGTGGGCTGCCGCAGAGACTGCGTAGCAGTGGGAACCAGACTCTCCCCGGCCAGCGGGGGGCGACTAGAAGGAGCCTGTGCCCCTGGGTAAGGACCCTCTGAAGCGTCTGAAGTATCAGAGGCAACGGCGGGAAGGCATACAGGAGAGTGTCCGGCCAGTCGTGCGCCAGGGCATCCTGACCCAATGGGCTGGTCACCTCCGACCAGGAGAACCAGAGGGGGCAGTGCCTCGACTCTTCCGAGGCAAAGAGGTCCACCTCGGCCCTGCCGAAGAGGCTCCAAATTATCTCCACCACCTCCGGGTGAAGCCTCCACTCCCCCGGTGGAGGCTTGCGCCGTGAGAGGAAATCTGCGACCTGATTCAGGTCCCCTGGCAGAAAAACTGCCCGCAGACTGGTGAGGCGGGGGAGCGCCCAAGGCAAGAGGCTCTGCGAAACGCGGAGCAGCTGTGCGGACCTGGCGCCCCCCTGGTGGTTGATTTGGGCAACTGCGGACATGTTGTCCGAACGAACGAGCACATGCCTGCCCGCCAGTTGGGGTAAAAAGTGCATGAGTGCGAGCAACACCGCTCGAAGCTCCAGCACATTGATATGGCGTGCACCTTCCTGGGCAGACCACTGACCCTGCACAGTCCTGCCCTGCCACACCGCACCCCACCCCGAGAGACACGCATCCACAGTGACAGTCTCCCGGCGGGATGGGATGGTGCCCATGGGCACACCCCTCAGGAGATAGGCCCTGTCCCTCCAGCGGGACATAGAGTGGAGGCACCGCTGAGACACCCTGACTCTCTTGTGCCTGTGCCGCTTGGCGTCCAAGTGACGGCTGTTCAGCCACATCTGCATGGGGCGCAGTGACAACAGGCCCAAGGGCACGACGGCTGAGGCAGCTGTCAGTCTGCCTAAGAGCCGGAGGAACTGTATGTAAGGCACCCTCTTGCCTAGTCTGAAGATGCGAAGATGGTGGGAAATGTCGTCCACACGACGAGGTGTCAAGTAGGCCCTCATGGTGACCGAATCTAGGACCATCCCCAGATAAGTGACCTGCTGGGAAGGGTCCAGGCAACTCTTCCCGGTGTTCACTGTCAGGCCCAACCGGGCAACGTGGGATGAGAGGCGCGCCGTATCCTGGGCCCCTTGGGCCCGGGACGGCGCGCAAACCAGCCAGTCGTCCAGGTATGGCAGGACCTTCATGCCCTGTGCCTGCAGGGGAGCGAGTGCTGCCGCAACAACCCTGGTGAACACCCTTGGGGAGAGGGAGAGACCAAAGGGAAGCACCCGAAACTGATAATGTCGACCCTGAAAGGCGAACCTCAAGAACCTCCGGTGATGGGATGCAATTGGCACGTGGAAGTAGGCGTCCCTCAAGTCCACGGTTGTGAACCACTCCCCCTGTGTGACAACACGAAGGGTGTCTGCTGTGGTTAGCATATGGAAGGGTAGTACCCTCAGGAATCTGTTGATTCCTCTGAGGTCCAGAACTGGACGGAATCCGCCAACTTTCTTGCTCACAAGAAAGTACGTCGAGTAGAACCCCCCGCTCTGACGCAGGGGGTCCACTGGCTCGATTGCGCCTTTGGCCAAGAGGACGGACAACTCTTGGGCTAGCGCTAAGGCCTTCGCCGGGTCCTTGACAACTGTCATTCTGACCCGGCCGAAGGCTTGGGGCCGGCGTCGGAACTGCAACTCGTAGCCCCGGGTTAGTGTGGAAACCACCCAGGGGTCGGAAATACAGGCAGCCCAGTAGCTGAGCTGCTGCTGGGAAAAACAGCCGACGACCGGCCCCGGGACTTCAGGGCCTAGCCCCCCGGCCCCTGGAGCCCCTCGGGGGGCGCCGGTAAGGCTCTGAAGCGCGAGGCCGCCTGGAAGCCAGGCGACCTGGGGCACGAAAGTCATTGGCCGGTTGAGTGGGCCGCTGGGAACTCTGCCGACCACTCCAGTAAGCCGGTGGCTGAGCGCGGCTGCTAGAGCGGCCCCTGGGCCTGCCGGGAGCGGCCGCGGGACTGCGAAGACCCGAGAGCTGCTGCCTGGTCTGCCTCGCTTGGGCAGCGCGCTCCAGTGTCTCCAGGGCAGCTGACCCAAACAGCTCCCCTGGCTCGACTGGCACGCTACGTAGGACTCTCCTACATGTCTCCGTCAGTGGTGACTGGGCCAGCCAAACCTGGCGACGAGTCTGTACCAGAAAAGACATAACTCGTCTCAATTCCCTAGTCATTAGGGCAAAGGCCTGCAGTGATGCATCGCTGAGGCCCAGCAAAGAAGGCTCGGCCGGAGCCTGCTGCAGCGAGGCGGAGACGGCCAGCATTAGATGGGAGAGGGAGTTCCCGATACGACCCATGCGTGCCGCTGCGTCGTAGACCCTACAGAGCAGCCCATCCGTGACCCTGCACTGAGGCTGAGGGCACCTGACCTCAGGCCTTAAAGCCTCGTCAGGAGCCAGAATCAGGGAGGCGATGGCAGGCTCAATGGGTGGCATGCCACCCAGCCCCGCCCTCACCGGGTCCTGCATGGCAGCCAAGGTCCGGGCATCGGAACCAGTGCGGCTAAAGGCCCTGGTGTCCCTCCAGCATGCCTGGAGCTCCCTCAGGTACTCCTCTGAAGGAGGAACGGTGAGGGGGACACGGGCTGGGTTACGCCTGAAGAAGGCACTAGCCGGAGCCAAGTTGGCCTGCGGAACCGGAATCTGCAGGTGCGCCAAGGCTGTACGAATGATGGCCGCCATGGAGCCGTCCTCCCCGTCCTGCAGAGACCCCTGAGCAGAGGAGAGGGAAAACTCCTCGAGCGGGACCTCGTCCTCCGTCTCTTCATTGAAGAGGTTAGCCGAAGCCGCTAGCGACAAGGCATCCTCGTACAGAGGTGCGGCAACCGAAGGAGGGGCGGCAACCGAAGGAGGGGCAGCAACCGAAGGAGGGGCAGGCGGCCCGCTAGCAGCCCCTATACCGGGCCCCGGCTGAAGGGCCACGAGGAGCGACTTCATCGTGTCCATGTCGGTAGCTAGCTGATCCACTTTAGAGGACAGCCTGTTCCTAGTCCTCTTATTGGGGGGTGCACCCATGGCCATCGCTCCCTCAAGTCGCCAGGGACGGTCGAACTGATCTGGGGGAGGATGTGACCAAGAGAGGTGTCCGTTGGCTGCCGCCAGACGTTCCACCTCAGTGATTCTAGCCACTCTGAGTGCCCGGGGCATGCAGCTACAGTTCATGCAGGCCCCTACTGTGAGAGCTTCCCTTAGATGCTCGAGGCCGAGGCAAGAGGGGCAACGGTCGTGGCCGTCCTCGGGCTCGAGAGAAGCCATACAGGCGCTACATGAATGAGCCATTCTGTAGGTAGCCAGATGCAGAGAAGCCGGGAGCGGGTGCGGGAACACAGCCTTCACCAGCTACCTGCCCTTCACTGGCTGAGCCGAGGCGAGTGCCAGATGCAGCGTAACCGGGAGCGGGTGCGGGAACGCAGCCTTCACCAGCTACCTGCTTAAACCAAAACACAAGGCAGTTAGCGTCTACCAGGAGCGGGGGCGAGAACACTGCCTTCACTGGTTAATTTACAGACGAATGCCTGATGCAGCGTAACCGGGAGCGGGTGCGGGAACACAGCCTTCACCAGCTACCTGCTAAACAGAAAACACAAGGCAGTTTAGCGTCTACCAGGAGCGGGGGCGAGAACACTGCCTTCACTGGTTAATTTACAGACAAATGCCAGATGCAGCGTAACCGGGAGCGGGTGCGGGAACACAGCCTTCACCAGCTACCTGCTTAACAGAAAACACCAGGCAGTTTAGCGTCTACCAGGAGCGGGGGCGAGAACACTGCCTTCACTGGTTAATTTACAGACGAATGCCAGACGCAGCGTAACCGGGAGCGGGTGCGGGAGCACAGCCTTCACCAGCTACCTGCTTAACGGAAAAAACCAGGCCGTTTAGCGCCTACCAGGAGCGGGGGCGCAAACACTGCCTTCACTGGTTAAACTGAAGACGAACGCCAGATGCAGCGTAACCGGGAGCGGGTGTGGGAACACAGACTCCACCAGCTACTTGTTTAACAGGATAAACACGGCAACTTTAGCGTTAAATCAAAGGCGAATGCCAGCTGTAGCTAAAGAAAAAAGAACGGCACGGGAAACTCCGGTGCTCAACCCGGCGTCAGCCGAGTGGCTGCAGCCGCTACTGCTAACTAGCCAGTACAGCTCAATGCCAATGAAGTTTAGCTCAATGCTAATGAAGTTTAGCTCAATGCTAATGAAGTTTAGCTCAATGCTAATGAGGTTTAGCTCAATGCTAATGACGTTTGGCTCAGCGCCGCGGCCAAAACAGTACAAAAGCACAGCAATACTCCTGGGAGAGGGAGCGAAAACACCTCCGTCACCAAAAGACTCAGCAAACAGACAGAAATCAGGACAACTAGGCTGGGAGAGGGAGTAGAAACACTGCCGTCGCCAACCAAGCCGACACCAACCTGTCCGAACGAAGTCTCTGCGCAGCCAGCCGCAGCTCCTGGAGGACGGGTAATCCCGCGGCCCCGACTGGATGAGTCGCGAAGCTACACGCAGCCAGCTATTTGCAGAGAATCCTTAACAAATGTTCCGAACGAACGAACGCTGTAGGCTACAGAAAATGTAGCCAAGGTACTCTCGCGCAGCGAGAAGATGAAAAGGAACAGATCCTCTGTCGACACCGGCTGATGTAGCCGGTGTCACGTGGGTCACAGGTGACTTTGTTGTTATTGGTACTCGAGCTGCGCATGCGCGCGATGGACATATCCAGTGCTAAAGCACCGCCTCTGGCGGTCAGTAGGGACGAAATAGAAGGCAGATTACAGCATGAGAGAGCACCAAAGGTGGGGGCTTCACAGCAAATACTATAAAGAACAAGATATATTCAGGATTCGGGGCTCACTTCAACTGGGATCTTACACTGACGAGCCTGTCACGGTGAGAACTCAAGAAGGAGTCCAAAGCGCTTTTTGGTATAGTATCAGATTGATATATCTTTGTTGAACTGTGTAATAAAGTGCTTATTTGAAGAAACAATCCATTGGAGTGCAAAGTCTAGTTTTTGTACAGCTAACAGAGAATAGTGTCGAAGGACACAATTCCCCGTGATCAGCCCTCAAGCTCTTTGATTGGTTGACCTCCAACTGCATTCCATATGAAAAAAAACGTTTCGTAAAAGAGAAAATCATACTTTATTCAGCAGTGCTTGCTTTACTCTTTGATAGTCATCACATGAATGCATTGTAATAAATGGTTTGGCTGCATTAAATATTACACATCTGTCTTAGTTCTTTATTTATCTACAGAGATCGGGCATCAGAATAGACCGGAAACTATTCTTTTACCGTTCTGTTTTAATTTCACAATAAAGTTAGTAGTAATATTTTGTTTTGATATTATTGTTTTTTATTAACTACTAGATGACTGGGTCATGTTAAGACCATCTTTTTTTGGTTGCTATGGGTTTTTTCCATCGCTTTTGTGTTACACATATCAAAACAATAACAAAATAATATTCGTCGTAAACTAAACCGGAAACAGCAGTATATTTTATTTTGTTAACACTGTAAACTTGACAGCCTTTTAACCTATGCTTTAACCCAAACCACCTACTGGTTAAAGCACGTTATTACACGTTTAGAGTAATTGCAATGCAGGAAGATTGTGTTGCTTTTTAATGACTGTTTAAAATGCCTTTTTCTTAATGTCTTTCATTTTTGTAACGCACTTTTGAATGTGTTATATTTTATGAAAACATTCAAATATTAAGAGTACATACAAAATAGTGGGAAAGTAGAAGGTCAATTATATAAATATAGAATAGAAAATATCAAGAAGATACTCAAATGATATCTAGAGTAAAACAGTTTAGTGCCTGATAGGAGGATGTGCTAACTAATAAGGCTTTATTTAAAGAAATGTGCAGAATACGACAGTGTAATGGTGGAAGTATACACACATTGATAGATGTCTTGTAATGCACTGTTGATGAACCTGTGACCCAAGTTTGTCATTCATTGCATAACTACGCTATTGTGTATATGATATGTCAATAAACCTTAGAAAATCTTGAAATCTTGAAAGGGATGTGCAAAATAGCAATTATATACAGTCTTTAATGAACTATTAGAGAATAACGAGTAATGAATATGCTTTAAACGGATCTGCAGATAAATATTTAGTCTTCTCAAGCACCAACTATCAAATATCTCGCCTGATTGTTGGCACTTGACAATCACCTTCACTGAATTTCATTCAGGTGTAACTAAAGTCTGATTTAAGGGTTGTTTATATTTCACATCATTAATCCAAATCTGTAAAGTAACTAAAATAAATGTAGTGGAGTAAAAATACCAGGTTAACCTTAAAGAAAGCCCTCAGGATTATAAAAGACCACCATCACCCCAGCCACAAACGGTTCTGTCTGCTGCAGTCTGGCAGGCGGTACCACAGCATTCGGACTAAAACCACCAGACACAGAGACAGCTTCATCCCACAGGCCAGAAGACTATTAAACACCTGAACTTAGAAATAACATTCATCTGGCTGCTACTTAGAAATTATTTATCTAATATATCATATTCCAATCACTTGTATATAGACTCTTATTGCACTATTTCACTATTTTTTCTGTGTATCTGTTTTATTGCGTAGCACTGTTGGAGGAGCCTGTGACCTAAGGGGGGGAGGGGGTAGGACACGTTCGATTCCTGTTTTGAATAGTGTGCCGTCGATGGGTTTCATTCCTTTTGGACGCTCTGTGTAAACGTCACGCATCCAATCACAGAGGTTGATCACGGGGTTTGTCAAGCTAAGCACATGGTGTAGTCCCAAACGATAGCTGAGGATTCTGGGTAGTGAAGTGTCTTCTGCCATCCTAAAACTCCGAAAAAATATTTGTTTCTCCGAATCGAAGGGGGAAAATACAAAAGCATTGCACACAATTCAAACCAATCAATGTTGTGTAATTAACAAGGACAATTTGGTGTTTTTTAGTCGATGAGTAGTGCAGATATCACTGTAAAATCAATCGACAGTAAGGAGAATAGGCTACTTACTTCCGGGTGTAAAATGCTCCGTTATCCAATGGGAATGGACGCTCGTAATACAAGACATGATCATTATCTTTTAAATAACGTTAACTAAAGGGAACAATCTATTTGACACAGCTGAAGCTCTGGCCTTCCTTAAAAACAAACTAATTTAATAAAATTAACAGTTGCATTACACACAATGCACTGTTTTTTGAGAACACAAATTCGTAACTAATGTAATTTTTACATTCTGACGAAAAATAAAAATTATTATGAATACAAATAAAATAAAAGAAGCCTCCCGTGAGTTACTGCAAGCTTATAGTAGATTTTAAAAACGTTGTATAGAATAAAAGCTCACTGCGGGACGTTGTAGAAATGCGTGTGTGCACCACGACAAAAGAGCCTCATTCACTTTACATTGGGGTTGTTTACGTGGTGCCGACACGCAAATGTAACAAAGTTCGTGACTCCACCACGCATTGTGGTGTTAAGGAGTCGTGGTGGAGTCACGCATTCTGGTGAGATCAGGTTGAGCAGGGCTCATTGCTAAAGCCTGTTTTTAACCTGTCGGTTAAATTTCAGAGCGCGCTAATTAAGCCGGCTGCCACTAATCTGTTGATTAAGTAGACAGCAGGGTTCCCTGCAGAGCTCGCGGCATTCCTCTGTCCGAGATATACCTCCTACACACGGTCATAATAACCCATGAGCGCCGTTATAAACGCCTCATGTGGACAGCACTGCACACACCGCCACTCATCCCCTGAGCATGTACACGCCTCATGATGAGAGCCGGAGTGAAACGCAGCGTGTGGAGGCTTCCACGCAGCCCTTTCGCGTCTGCCACTAATCTGTTGATTAAGCAGACAGCAGGGCTCGCTGCAGAAGCCTGCCGGTTTTAACTTCGGTTAATAACCTGCAGAGCGTGCGGAATTTCTCTGTCCGAGATACGCCTCCTACACACGGTCATAATAAACCCATGAGCGCCGTTATAACGCCTCATGCGGGCAGCACTGCACACACCTCCATCCATCCAGCGTGTACGCGCCTCATGATGAGAGTCGGAGTGAGACGCAGCGTGTGGAGGCCCCGCGCAGCCCGTTCGGTCCCAGCCCACCTGGGGTTGCCTCACGCCCTGGGTAAACCAGCTGCCTATAACCTGTCGGTTAATAGCCAGCAGGGCTCATTGCTAAAGCCTGTTTTCAACCTGTCGGTTAAATTTCAGAGCGCGCTAATTAAGCCGGCTGCCACTAATCTGTTGATTAAGTAGACAGCAGGGTTCCCTGCAGAGCTCGCGGCATTCCTCTGTCCGAGATATACCTCCTACACACGGTCATAATAACCCATGAGCGCCGTTATAAACGCCTCATGTGGACAGCACTGCACACACCGCCACTCATCCCCTGAGCGTGTACACGCCTCATGATGACAGCCGGAGTGAAACGCAGCGTGTGGAGGCTTCCTCGCAGCCCTTTCGCCTCACGGGCAGTGGCGGCGAGGGCAATGGCGTGGCTCGTCACCATGACGACAATTACGGCACATCACAGAGAAGCCAGAACGGGGGAAGGAGCAGTATTCCAGGCTGAGTGCCCCAGCGGCAGCGCCCGCAGCGCCACGGCGTCAGGGCTCGCTGCAGAATTCTGCTAGTTTTAACCTATCGGTTAATAAACTGCAGAGCTCGCTAATTAAGCCGGCTGCCTCTAATCTGTTGATTAAGTAGACAGCAGGGCTCGCTGCAGACGCCTGCCGGTTTTAACCCCTGTTAATAACCTGCAGAGCTCGCAGCATTCCTCTGTCCGAGATACGCCTCGTACACACGGCCTTAATAAACACGGCCTTAATAAACACATGAACGCCGTTATAACGCTTCATGGGGGCAGCACTGCACATACCTCCATCCATCCCCTGAGCGTGTACGCGCCTCATGATGAGAGTCGGAGTGAGACGCAGCGTGTGGAGGCCCCCGCCTTGGGTTGCCTCACGGGCAGCGGCGGCAGGGGCTCTGGCATGGCTCGTCACCATGACGACCAAAAACACATCTCGAGCACGTGCGCCCGCTCTCAGAGTTTTTCTCAGAGTGGCAGCGCGTGGGTCTGATGGACAGATGGATGAGCAGACTGATCAGCAGAGGATACGTCCTGCAGTTCGCCTCTCCCCCCCACAGTTCAATGGGATACAGGAAACACTCCTGTCCTCCCAGAAGCTATGTCTTGCGCTCCAATCCGAGCCGCTGGAACTCCTGTTGAAAGAGGATATTTCCAGGGTTCCTCAAAGGGAGGAAAATCAGGGGTTTTCACTCCTGTTATTTTTCTAATCCCGAAAAAGACTGGGGCAATGAGACATCCTCGATCTGTCAGTATTCCACATGCTGACGATCAAACAGGTGCTGGAATGTGTTCACCAGGACGACTGGTTCACTTCCACCTGAAGGATGCATACTTCCACGTACCCCTCATCCCGAAACACAGGAAATTCCTGCGTTTCTCATTTCAGGGAATATCAGACCAGACAATCGTCTGCCGTTCGGATATTTCCTGGCTCCTCCCATTGTTGTGTAGAGAAGGCTGGAGCCACTACACAGAGGAGGGATGAGAGTGTGGTTTCCTCTGGACGACCTGCTATTTGCTGGCTCGCTCCAGGGAGGAAGTCGCTTTACAGACGGTACATCTCGTATCGCATCTGTCAAAGCCTGGGTTTCATAAGAAATTGGAAGAAGATAAACTCAGCCAGCAGAGCGCGGCTCTCGCGGCAGCGAGTGGAGAAACTGACAGCTCTCCTCCGGCATGTCACAACCCACACAGCCCTCTTCGTGACGCAGCTGCTCGGCGTTGGCGTCAGCTGGTCACGTGATGATCCCCCGGGGTCTCTTCCAACAGGGGGACACACCAGAGGTGGTTCATTTGCTGCAGAAGCCTGCTGTTTTAAACCTATTCGTTTATAAACTGCAGAGCTCGCGGCATTCCTCTGTCCCAGATATGCCTCCTACACACGGTCATAATAAATCCACGAGCACCGTTATAACGCCTCGTGTGGACAACATACACACACCTCTCATCCTCTGGGCGTGTACGCGCCGCATGATGAGAGACGGAGTGAAATGCAGCGTGTGGAAACTCCCTTGCAGCCCTTTTGCCTAAAAGTGCACAGATAACAGGCCACGGCTATGGAAGCAGCCTACCTCAATCGCCAGGGAGGAGTACGATCTGCGCAGCTTCTGAACGCAGCCAGGCGGCTGCTGTTCTGGGCGCGCACACACGTTGCTCTCCATCAGAGCAATGTATATTCCCGGCGAATTTAACCGAGGGGCTCGCAGAACGCAGCAGCCGTTGTATGCGAGGAGTATTGAGACTCAGACCGGTCTCACGGGTGCCTCAGTGGGATTTGGCTTGGGTATTACGCGCACTAAAGCAAAGCCCCATTTGAACCTGATCAGGTTCCCCTTAAACTGTGTTCAGCCAAAGTAGTACTGCTTTTGGCTCTATCAGAGAAAAGGGTGAGTGATTTGTCTGCTCTCTCAGTGGCTCCGTCAGCTCTCCGGATCCAAGGAGATGGCAGTTCAGCTGTTTTACGCCCTAACCCGGCTTCATGCTTAAGGTCATCACAACTCTTTTAGGTCAAGAGTGATCACCCTGGCTGGCTTATTCCCCCCTCCTTACAGGTCGGAGGAAGAAGCCACGTCTCATCTCCTCTGTCTTGCTATGTGGCGCGCACGGCGGCCTGGCGCTGTTCTCAGCGCCTGTTTGTGCACTATAGAGAGCGCTCGATCGGGCAACCTCTGTCTGCACAACGGCTGTCACACTGGCTGTGTGAGGCTGTGTCGCAGGCATATGTCTCCTCTGGGGTGGAGCCCCCGGAGAACATTAATGCGCACTCCACCAGAGGAATTCCTCCTCCACGGCTTTGCACGGAGGAATGTCAGTGGAAGATATTTGCACTGCTGCATCTTGGTCTTCCCCCTGTTGATGTATTCATTTTTATTTTGATCCTCTCTGACACACCCTGTACTGGGTGTCCTGTCGGAGTGAGTGACGTCAGGGAACCAGCTGTGCGCCTCTCTCCTGCCTCTCGGCACGCGGAGAGCGGCCCTTTTCCCCTCGTATGAGAGGGATGTTCTTTTTCCTCTGACACACTTCGTACGGAGTGCCTGGTCAGAGTGAGTGACGTCAGGGATCCAGCTGAGCGCTCTCCTACCTGTCTGACACGCAGAGAGCAGCTGTTCCCCCTCTATGATCGCAGGATAAGGTGGGACCTTCGTCTCTACTTTCTCACAGCGGCCGGTATGTATTGTTCCCAGCCTTCACCCCGTTGGGAAGATTTGCTATGTTCCAGGGACGGTGATGCGCCATTATGCATGGCACAACAGGTAGGGGGGTGTTATTGAGCAGGTGTGTCTGTGCTTCTAGTGCCGGGCGGACCCAGTGGGGCGCAGACTACATCATGCTTCGCCCTTAACCCAATAGCGATAGCCTTAGAGGGTGAAGCCATATACGAAATAGTCCTGAGGTTACCTACTGTAACCCAGCTTCTATGAGTAATGGCGCAGCCGTCTAAGCGCTGGGCCCCACTGGCTCTACGAATAGCTGAAGAAAAGTTATATTGTATGGGAGCAGATTGTTGGGCCTCCTTCCTATTTATACCGGAAGGAGGCCCGAGGGTGGGGCCCACCTAGCGGGTGGGCGTGGACTACAAGTGTTTCAGTGCTGCGCGGGGGCGCAGAGCATGGATGTATAATAAGAACTGGATACAGCGTGGGAGGCGGGGCCTCATTCATTCCTATGAGAGTTGCTCATTAGCGCATGATTATAAAATGGCCCAACTTTTGAGAGAGTGAAACGTCACAGATTACCCGGCATGCCTGAGAAGTACCCGTATGTGCGCTCATAGCGCATGCGCAACTTTAACCAACATGCTCGTTCACATCAAGCACGTCAATTTGCGTACACGTAACAGCACCGTGCGCTCATGACAGCGTGGTAATGGCTTGTTATTATGCAGTTAGTAGCTAGCGGCTAGCTAGTAATTATGCTAATGTGCACATCAATCGTTATGTACTTCTATTATGCTGTTAAAGGTCTAGTGATATCCAACAGGGCTTGATATTGAGAGGTGATATGGGTCCGTTGTTATTGTGCATCCATGGGTAAAGAGAAACTCATGTAGTGCTGAACACGTAACATGAACGTGCCGGGCAGCGCGGTCCCGTGGGTTAGATGCACGTTCATAATGCCGAGGGAAATAACTCTCAGAATAACGTTATTAGCACATTTTCACAACTTGAGGAACGAATGTTTTTAATAAGGGCTATACAAGTGTTCATACTGGGTTGTTTATTTAGTTTAAAAAAAATTATCCAACGAGTTACAGACCACTCTTTCCCCATGTAAGTCAATGGGAAAAAGTGTTTCCGGGCCTGGCAACCAAACGGATGTGCACTACCGCCGTTTGGCCAGCACGAACATTTCCATGTGAGTCCGGCGCACTTCCTGGGGGCTTGGCGCAGAGGGATAACCCAATAGCGATAGCCTTAGAGGGCTGCGCCATTACTCATAGAAGCTGGGTTACAGTCAGGCCCGCCTTAACCTGCCATCAGGCCCTGGGGCTGATAGTTTTTGTAGGCCCCCTATTTAAACAACAAATCAAAGTCATGTATAGCCTCAGCAGGCTCTGTGATCGCACTTCTCCACTCTGCTCTACGCGCGCCTGGTCCTCTCCTCCAGATGAGTGACGTATCGGGCCTCCCTCATGTATTTTTACGGTTGCCGTTGGCTCCCCTCTACGTAGCAAGTCCTCGTGGTCCTCTCCATCTCCTCCAACGGATAATGTCCCTCCTGTCTGTTTTTCCTCTCCTGCTACTCCATCGCTATCAGAACCAGGCGGCCTACTTGGCTCCGAGGCCCCGCGGCCGGCACCGCTGTCGCTTGGTACAGAACTCATCTGTCCTTCCTCCTCATCCTGGCCTAGCTTACAGTTTTAAAATAACCTGTAGGCTTCGGCATTTTTTGTAATAGCTGCTTGTCTCGAAAATCCTTTTCCCTCAACAATTTCCTTTTCCGAGCGCCACTCTCAAACTTTTTCTTCTCAAACTTTTTCTCCTAAACAACCTTCATCTGTCACTCAATCACTCGCAATTTGAATACGTCACATGTGAAACATATTCTCATTCTGATTGGCTGTTAAGTGGTGCCCACTGACTGTTTCGGAGTCATCTCTGGAATCCATCGATCTGATTGATTAGCGGAGCAAATGATCAAAATACTACGGAGGGAAGATATTTTCGTTTGGTTTACTGGTCTGGGGGAAGCTCGCGAGTGTGTGTGTATACAACCCAGTCTCACGGCATTTCGTGTTCACCAACACGATTTTTAATCTATTGATTCGTGTTCACCATCACGATTTGCCCCTTTTTTTCGTGTTGCACAGCACGATTTTAAAAGCACTGTATTTCTACTGGTAACGTGTTTCGTGCCTGCAGGCTGCAGCACGTCTTTTTCTCCGGTCGGGTCATGGAAGACCGGAAGCTGTGTGGTTTATAAAAACATGTTCTTACTCAATATCAAGCCACAGTTATTGCTTTTATTTTAAATCGTATAATTTCTGACTTTTGTTGTCGTCAGTGAGGAAAATAAATGGGGCTCAGAGCCTCAGGATACTGAAATCTGTATTTTTAAATCTTTTTTTCCTTCTAATTTGTTATTCTTTTCAAAATAACACACTGTTATTTACTCACCAATAACACACAATTATCCTTGCTTTTATTTATTGGTTTGATTTCATAATCTCTGGCTTTTTTGGCGTCCGTCAGGAACTGAATTTCAAAATAAATATAACCGGAAACAGACGTAGGCATTTCGAGCGATTACCTAAGATCCTCAGCTATGGTTTTAAGCTCTCTGATTGGATGTGTTAGCCGCAATGCATGCTGGGAGTTGGTGTTTATATTATATGAAATCCGGAAAACATTTTAAAAGTATAAAATGATACTTAATTCCGAGTGCTCTTGCTTTTCTCTTTGAAAGTCATCACATAACGGCATTGTAATACACGGTTCGGCTGCATTACATATTACAGATCTGCCGTAGTTCTTTATTTAGAGAGCCCTGATGAGAAGACCTTTGGAAAAACTGGAAGAAATGGCGCCGAAACTGAATACTTGACGTGGATCATAAATATATCAACAATTAAACAACATCTTCAATTTCTCTTCACACAATACGTCTCCTTGCAGTATCAACACTAATTCGGCTGACTTTTACATTTGATCTAATTCATAGATAGGTTATATTTACACCATAACGGTGCACAGCTGATAGAAAAGGACTGTAGTTTTTAAAGATATTACTGATTTTCTTTGAATGTAAATACTGAGTCTGAAATAGTATAGCAATATGCTGTAAAATGATGTGAAAGTATGCATAAAACTATACATCTTCAGATGTTGTACATACACACTAATAATAAAAAGTTGTTATGGCTGTGTGTACCTTGTGTGCACCTCCTAGTGGTTAAAGCACGTTATTGAATTATTGTTTTTATGTGTTATATTTGATTAAAAAATATTAAGTGTACATACTTTCATAGGGGGAAAGTATAAATATATAAATATAGAATATAAAAAATCAAGAAGATACTATAAGTGATCTCTACAATAAAACAGTTTAGTACAGGATGTACAAAGATATTAATAGGAGGAGGTGCAAAACAGAAAAACGGATTAACCTCTATTTCAGGGGTGGGGAACCTTTTTCCTCTCAAGGGCCATTTCAATTTTTACAACATCCTCCGAGGGCCGTACAAATGATTGACCTCTGCTTAAAAATACTAAAATCACTGCCCATTCATTTCGCCTTTCTTTCATGCTGTGCAAAGAAAAAGCAACCTCTTAATCCAGATATCTCACCATGACTCGTGCATGCAATGCACGGTTGTGGCATGACCACCAAAACAGAAAGATATGGACACAAGATGTGTGCAAATGTATTTAGTTTCCTATCCATGTGAACTAGATTTAAGTGTGTGGGGGGCTAACCTCCTCTAGGGGGGTGTTCTCCCCCGGGAAGATTTTTTTTTTAAATGTTGAAGTTAAAAGCATCAATCTGGTGCACTCTGAGAGCAACATTAAGAGATCTATGGATACATCTCTCAACACCCATATGAAACAGAACTGTAAACAGATTTTCTTTTTCTTTATGGATATTTTACAAATCACTCCCCTTTCAAACTGTATTCTTAATAACAACTTTTTTTTACTGTCATATAGTATTGTATACCTGTTTACTTTATTCTCTTATTTTTTCTAACTATAATGATCATATAAAGATGTGCCTTTACCTCACTGGTTGTAGAAAAAGCTTCTTATATTCGTTAGCATAGCTAGCTAACCAGATGCTAATAACAACGAAGTTATTGACTGTATGACAGATGAACAGATCGCCACTGGGCTTACAACTAAAGACACAGCCACGCAAAAACTGCAGCATGTATACAGCTCCTTATGGGTACTGCAATTTGTGGAAGTGGCGGAGCGGAGTTCTGGTGCTCTCCGTCAGAACTGCATCCCTGTCAGACGAGACATATACCACGTGATGACACGTTAGGCTCGTGATGTGTTCAAGGACCCTGACCTTGGTCAGGAAAAAGAGGCACTCGCTTGTTTATTTTTTTTGCGGTCTAGATTTCTTTAATTTTTTTCTTTTTTGCGTATGTTTATAAATTACCTCGAGGGCCGTAGCGAATGGTCTCGCGGGCCGTATACGGCCCGGGGGCCGGAGGTTCCCCACCCCTGCTCTATTTATACATTAAATATTAAGCCTGACAAAGTAATTAACGTCTAATATATTGCTTTCCTGCAACGTTAACTATGTTGAAGCACTTATTTTAACTGATATTATACACATTAATTATACTCTTATGTATGTAGATAGAATAAGAAATGTGCAGAATATGACAGATGTCTTGTAATGCACTGTTGAGGAACCTGTGACCCAAGTTTTTCATTCATTGCATAACTACACCGTAGTTGTGTATGATATGTCAATAAACCTTTGAAAATCTTGAAAGGGATGTGCAAAATAGCCATAATATACAGTCTTTAATTAACTATTAGTAGAGAATAACGAGTAATGAATGTACTTTATTACTTGTTTCCATTCATGTCAATTGCAGATACATGTTTAGTCTTCTCAAGCACCAACTATTAAATATCTCTCCTGATTGTTGGCACTTGACAATCACCTTACCTGAATTTTACTCAGGTGTAACTAAAGTCTGATTTAAGGGTTGTTTATATATTTCACATAATTAATCAGAATCTGCAAAGTAACTCAAATAAATGCAGTGGAGTAAAAATAACAGGTTAACCTCTGAATTGTAGTGGAGTAGAATTACAAAGTAGCAATGAGCTGTCATGTGGGTATATATTAATGCTGCGCATTATGGACACAAGTGATTTTCACCCATTTATTAATTATATGTTTTACATTTGATAACACCAATGTGTTTAATAATGGCAACTTCTAATTGTGGGAAAAACGAAAACGTTCAGTAGAGACGTCCCATAGAACATTTTGCGAAACACAATAGCCAGCATGTGTAGTTCTGGGGGGGTGTTCGATTCCAGTTTTGGATAATCTGGCGTGGTTTCGTTCCATTTCACACAGCTGTTTGACGCTCTGCGTAAGGACTGTAGTCCTAAACGATAGCTGGGGATTATGGGTAGTGTAGTGTCTTCGGCCATCCTAAACTCAGAAATGTTGACAATCGCAATGATGTTCGAAATGTCCCTTATAGGCCTACGTCTGTTTCCGGTTATTTTTATTTTGAAATTCAGTTCCTGACGGACACCAAAAAAGCCCGAGATTATGGAATTAAACCAATAAATAAAAGCAAGGATAATTGTGTGTTATTGGTGAGTAAATAACAGTGTGTTATTTTGAAAAGAATAACAAATTAGAAGGAAAGAAATATTTAAAAATACAGATTTCAGTATCCTGAGGCTCTGAGCCCCATTTATTTTCCTCACAGACAGCAACAAAAGTCCGAAATTATACGATTTAAAATAAAAGCAATAACTGTGGCTTGATATTGAGTAAGAACATGTTTTTATGAACCACACAGCTTCCGGTCTTCCACGACCCGACCGGAGAAAAAGTCGTGCTGCAGCCTGCAGGCACGAAACACGTTACCAGTAGAAATACATTGCTTTTAAAATCGTGCTGTACAACACGAAAAAAAGGGGCAAATCGTGATGGTGAACACGAATCAATAGATTAAAAATCGTGTTGGTGAACACGAAATGCCATGAGACTGGGTTGGTGTATACGTGTGTGTGTTTGTGTATTTTTGCATTTGTGTGTATTGTGTTTGTTTCCCGGGAAAAACACTCTCGAGAAACACCGCCTGCTGTGACGTCAAGTTACTCCGTTCTCCGCTTGTAATAATGCCGAAGCTTCAAAGTTGTATTTATCATCTGAATTTGCAGAAACAAGTTTAATATTCTGAAAGCCAAGACTTTGTTTATTTGAAAACAGATGAAAACAAACTGTAACGGACCCTGCCGTGTTATCTATGATTACTATACGCTTACATTCATAATTTCAGCCGGAGGGAGGGGGAGTGAGTGGCGAGTGAGAGCTGTCATCTTCCCTTTACAAGCTTCAAAAATGTATTTATCGTGTGATTTTGGAAATAAAAGTTTCATATTCTGAAAGCCAAGACTTTGTTTATTTAATTTTTTAATTCAACTTTTTTTTTAAACTTTTTTATTGGCTCATGATAGGCCCCTGATCTCCGTAGGCCCCTGGGCTTCAGCCCAGGTCAGCCCGTGCATTAAGGTGGCCCTGTGTGTGTGTGTGTGTGTGTGTGTGTGTGTGTGTGTGTGTGTGTGTGTGTGTGTGTGTGTGTGTGTGTGTGTGTGTGTGTGTGTGTGTGTGTGCGTGTGTGTGTAGGGCGGCGCTAGCCAGCGTCCAGCCACAAGAGAGTGTGTGTGTATGTGTGTGTGCGTGTGTAGGGCGGCACTAGCCAGCGTCCAGCCATGATAGCGTGTGTGTGCGAAGGACGGGCTGGAGGGCGGCGAGACAGTCAACCTATGGCAACGCTTCAATGTAGGAGATCACATTACGAATGGTGTCCAGTCCGAGATCTCCTCTACGACCAGCAAGAGGATCAAACTGTGCGGTGAGCTGCTCCATGTCCTCATCGCTTAGCAGGTGCTGGTTTGGAGGTACGGTGACTCTCTCTGGCCAGTCCAATGCAACATCCCCTGCATCAGCTCTTCCCTCTCTTTCTGGCTCCTCCTGAGCATCTCCTTGTCCTCCACCAAAGAGGCTCTGCATGGCAGAAGTGGTCTGGTCCTGCCGTTCCAGGCATCCTTGGACAAAAAGTTGTATGGGAGTCTGGTGTCTTTCGGTCCTCAACCCATGATTGTTCCACTGGTCCAAAAACCCCCGTAGGTCATGGTTTATGCGCGGGAGATAGACATAATGCAGGGCCCACATGTGCATTTCCTTGTCTATGTCTATTATGCCTTCACTCTCCAGGAAGTTGAAGAGGTCGTAATAGACATTGCTCACACCTCGCCACAGGTCACCCCAGAGCCGTTCTATTCTCTGGTTGTGGGTGCTTCTTCCACGGAGAGCACTGCCTCTGTGAAAGCCTCTGAAGACGTTCATCATTAGGCAGACAGCGACCATGGTCGGTTCTGACCCTCGAGGGCACACCATACTTGGCCACCGCATCCAAGAAGCTGTCCATCACAGTAGCGCTCCTGTTGTTGTCTGAGGCCCGGAGGAAGACGACCAGCCGGCTGTACCCATCTATACCCCCATGAATGACAATCCTCCACCTAAAACAAAAACATGAAAAGTATAAATAACATTTGATGATCAATACATAAACTGAAGCAGGAGTTTGGGTTTTGTGGCCTATTGATAGAAATTATCCATCTTTCAAGTCTGGTATTGGTCATATTCACCTTATTAATTTGTGGTTTCCATCTAGGTGCCACAAGGAGTTCGGTCCGGCGACCCGATATGCTCTACGATGCAGTCTCTGTGACATTGCTCGTAGTGCAGCTGCTTCTGGGTTTATGCGCTTCATGCTGTCCCGCACTCTGCGTCTCTGTATCCACATCTGCTGGGCCTGCAGCTGTGCCCTGACAGATTCGGGGCCAATCTGGTTATTCCCAGCCACTATCTCTTTGATGAGGTTGTCTAGGGCAGAATCTGAGATGGTGGAGTATGTCCCAGAGCGCAGCATGTGGAACTGCCTGAAACATAAACATGTTTTAAATATATGAGACCTACGGTATTCAGATTTACTTTACAACATGCATACAGTGGCGTAGCGGAGGCCCCGCCCCGCCCCCACTGTAGGCTATCCTCTTAGATTTCGTAACGCGGGAACAGGGCGCAGAGGGTGGGGCCCCCCCCTCCCTGCTATGTTGCTACGTCATGTGTACGCTGCCTGTAGTAGTACAACATTGTATCATTATAATTATTTGCTCACCTGCGATAGGGCTAGCCGGCTGATAACTAATGTTCATTGGCAGGCTGGGCAGCGTTCAAAACAAAGCGGGAAGCATTGCTCATATACATAACGTTCATTAGTTGCGTTGCCGGTAAACATGAAAAATGAAGCGCCACTACCCAAGCGGTGCTCAGAAAAGCAAAATGAGAGGGAAAGCCGAACAGGAGAGGGCAAAACTACCTAAAATAACGTCATTGTTCCGGCAGGCAGCAAAGGTAGACGTAGACTCTAACGTTACTGCAGATAGACCGCTAGCAACCCCCCCCCGGCCGTCAGCTCCGAGTCCAGGCAGACAGCCCAGCAGCCCCGTTACAGCCGAGCCAGCTAGTCGTGCCTCGCGCTTCGAGACAGGTTAGACATTAGAATAATAGAAAGTTTTATTCGCCATAACCAGTAAGAGTATGCTACAGGTTACATTGGAATTGGAATCTAATCCATTCATTTTTGCAGGTCAGCAAGAAGTCAGCTGTGCCCCCTCCGAGGCCAGTTAAGACATAGGCATAGCCAAGGCTGCCCAGCCAGCTAGCCGTGCCCCCACAGACCCCAGCAGCCCCGTTACAGCCGAGCCAGCTAGTCGTGCCTCACGCTTCGAGACAGGTTAGAATAATAGAAAGTTGTATTCGCCAATCACCATAAACAGTACGAGTCAGTATGCTACAGGTTACATTGGAATTGGAATATAATCCGTTCCTTTTTGCAGGTCAGCAAGAAGTCAGCTGTGCCCCCTCCGAGGCCAGTTCAGACATAGCCAAGGTTGCCCAGCCAGCTAGCCGTGCCCCGACAGTGACAGCAACTCCCACCCACCCCAGGGACACGTTGGCCAGCGACAACTCTGTGACTGAATACCCTACTGATAGGGGGAAATTCCCTGTAGATTTAGAAGACGATGATGTTAAACGGTACATTCTGAATCACGGGCCATACAAGCCTGAAGGGCCATTCAAAAGGGATGGGAAGGGAAGGTGCTTTTCAAAAGAGTTCTATAACAAAACATCCAAAATTGGATGTAGAATTCCACGCAAGTGGCTATGTTACTCGCCATCTATGGACCGGATGTACTGTGAGCAGTGCTGGCTGTTCGGTGATAGACCGTCTGCCCATCACCTCCACCAAGCGTGGAGAATAGGAATACTTTCTCTAAAAAGATTAAGGAACACGAATTCTCTCGCTCTCATTTGGCAGCATGTGTCGTGTATGATACGTGGAAAAATAATCTGACCATTGACGCGCAAATATCATCTGAATTTAATAGAGAGGTGGGGTTTTGGACCGAGGTCCTAACCAGAATAACTGATGTTACACTAACACTGGCCTCTCGCAACTCTGCTTTCCGGGGTCACAGAGAGAAAATAGGTGATATAGATAATGGTAATTTCTTATCTACCATAGAACTTATGGCGCGTTATGATCCAGTTCTGCAAAGGCTTAATGAAAGCAAAAAGAAGGTGCACTACCTAAGTCCTCAAACTCAAAACGAAATAATTTCATTGCTATCGAAAAAAGTGCAGGACACAATCATTACAGACATACAGAATGCAGAATTCTATTCGATTATAATGGATACTACCCAGGACATTTCAAAAGTAGACCAACTGAGTCAAGTGTTCATATATGTTACTATAGCAAATGATGAAAATGGAAACCCTACAGAGGTGAAAATAAACGAAAGTTTTTTGGGCTTCCATACAGTCACAGACCAAACTGCTGCAGGTCTAGAGAGAGAAATTCTCGAATCGATGGAGAGAAAGGGGATACTACTTGGGAAGTGCTGCGGACAAGGATATGACGGGGCTAGCAATATGAGTGGCGTCTACAAAAACGCAATTTAAACCTTGTACTCAATGACGCATGCTAAAATATACCTGAGAAAAAAGACTTCTACGACACTGTTGAAAGGCTATATGTATTCTTTAGTGGAAGCATCAAACGATGGGAGCTAGACTTGCTCTCCAAAAAAAGTGAGGAACGTGCCGAGGCGACTGGCTTGAAAAAGGCCATGGAGAGCTTTGAGTTTGTTGTAATGACTGTAATACAGAGCAAGGTCCTTGAAACAGTCAACATTGTGTCCCAAGCTCTCCAGCGCAAAGACGTGGACCTCTTACAGGTGACAGCAATGCTTGGTAATGCAACCGATACACTTGCCCAACTCCGAGGAGAGTTTGATGGCTTAAAAGCGCACACGCAAGACCTGGCATCCTCATGGGGTGTCCACAGTCTCTTCAAAGGCAGGCGCACAAAGAGGCACTTTTCAGAGCTTTGCGAGGACCAGCGACTCCAAGACCCAGGGGAGCATTTTAGAGTGAATGTATTTTACGCAAATATCGATATTGTCGTTGCCCAACTAAAAAATCGATTTGTTGGAATGAGCGAAGTTGCACAGCGATTTTCTGTTCTGCTTCCCCGCGAACTTTTGTGCGCAACAGACAAGGATCTGTCTGAGTCCGCAAGTGCTTTATCAGGCCAGTATAAAGACGACCTGTCAGCCGAGTTTCCTTTCCAGATCCTGTCCCTCCGTAATGCTCTTAGGCCTACTATAAAGAAAATTGAGCGTGGAACAATCAAAGACCTTGCACAAACCCTGCTCATTGAAAATCAGTCCATTTTGCCAAGTATCCCCGATGTTGCCACAGCACTGAAATTGTTTTTAACTATACCCGTGACTGTTGCCAGTGCTGAGAGATCTTTCTCAAAACTTAAATTAATAAAATACATATTTGAGGAGCACAATGTCGCAAGAGAGACTGTCTGGGTTAGCAGTCCTTAGTATTGAGAGCTGACGCGCGCGCAGTATAGATTTCAAGACTGTTATACAGGACTTTGGGCAGAAGAATGCCAGGAGACGCGCTCGTATAAAATAATAGGCCGACAAAGCAGCTCCTGATTGCATCCTCTATGTAGCCTATAGGATGTGTTTTATTTGTTTGTTTTTTGTAGGCTACTTTTCTTTTATACAGAATGTTATATATATGTGAACCGTTCCGTTGTGTGAACTCCAATGATGATAGGCTATAACGTTCTACAATATACCTTCATGTTACAAACAATACACATCCAAATTGCTACATACCTCAATCACTGTCTCACTGTGCGCAGAGATACTTTTAATATATGTGCCATCTTTGTAGCTGTAAAACCACAGCTCCTCAAAAAAGAGAGTTGCTCCCTCGAAATGCTGTATTGTGGGGGACCTCGACCACCCAACAGAATGAGTGGGGCGTGGTAGCCAGAATGACCTGCAACAACAGCAAAAGATTAGATTACATTTATTGTCATTATTGCATTTCTGTCGTTGTGCCAGAAACCCACACTTTAGTGTCATTGCCCAGCCAAAAGTTACGATGAAAAGGAAATGCAGTTTGGCATTAAAACAGTGGACATGCAACACACTATAGTTGTAGTGCTGTAGCGACGCGTCAACGTCTTCAAAATATCGTCGACGACATATTTCCGCGTCGACGCGTCGCTACACACACGTGGGTGTGTAAACAAAGCAACAAGCAGTTCGCAATCGCACTTCAAACACAATGGAGACTGAAACGGCTACCACCTCCTCCTCACAGGATTGCGCACGAAGCCCTCAAACGAAAACATCTCGCCCTAGGTCTTCAAAAGCATGGGAATATTTTAAAGTTAGTCCAAAAAGGAAAGATATTGTCATTTGCAGTCTTTGCCAAATGGAGTTGGCATATCACACAAGCACAACGGCTATGTTGGAACATTTAAAGCGCCAGCTAGCTGTGGTGGCTACCATTAGCAGCTAGCATTTGCTCTCCTATTTTTACATAAAAATGGAATTATGGATTATAAATTCAATCATTTTTTTATACATAGACGTTAAAAACCTATGGATTAACCGATTCAGCCGCGTTTTTTCTCATTTTAATGACATTGAACACGTCTTTTGATCAGATTGACAGCTACGGTGGTGAGACGATCTCCCTAGAAGCTCTGTAAAGGTACGTGTTGTGATGACTGTATTTGCTTCCCCTGTCGCGAGTCCGGATCACTCAGTGATGATACTATATACCTACATAATCTGTGGAGTCTCAGCTTTAATCGGATATCTTGTATGTGCAGCTACGATAAGTAATAAAGGTACTTTTATCTTGAGTTCTGTGCCAATGACCGTTAGCATTTTTCGCTCATGGGTCATTTAGATGCTTCTTATGAGACTTGTGTTTTGTTTTGGTAAACATGGTTTGTATCGTCAGTTAGCTGAGATTATTTCCGTTAATCTGGTATAACACATTAATAGTTTGTTAAATATTAAGATCCCCTGAGACACAGTATCGTGAATTTTTTGTTTGTTTACATTACGTTTTTTTTTTACATTACATTTTTTATGAATTGAACAACAGAAAAATAATCGTTAGATTAGTCAACTAATCGATCAAATAATCGCCCGATTAATCGTTTTCGAAATAATCGTTTCCCCCCCAGCACTAGTATACAGTATGAACAAAAATATACATAACGTTCATTAGTTGCGTTGCCGGTAAACATGAAAAATGAAGCGCCACTACCCAAGCGGTGCTCAGAAAAGCAAAATGAGAGGGAAAGCCGAACAGGAGAGGGCAAAACTACCTAAAATAACGTCATTGTTCCGGCAGGCAGCAAAGGTAGACGTAGACTCTAACGTTACTGCAGATAGACCGCTAGCAACCCCCCCCCGGCCGTCAGCTCCGAGTCCAGGCAGACAGCCCAGCAGCCCCGTTACAGCCGAGCCAGCTAGTCGTGCCTCGCGCTTCGAGACAGGTTAGACATTAGAATAATAGAAAGTTTTATTCGCCATAACCAGTAAGAGTATGCTACAGGTTACATTGGAATTGGAATCTAATCCATTCATTTTTGCAGGTCAGCAAGAAGTCAGCTGTGCCCCCTCCGAGGCCAGTTAAGACATAGGCATAGCCAAGGCTGCCCAGCCAGCTAGCCGTGCCCCCACAGACCCCAGCAGCCCCGTTACAGCCGAGCCAGCTAGTCGTGCCTCACGCTTCGAGACAGGTTAGAATAATAGAAAGTTGTATTCGCCAATCACCATAAACAGTACGAGTCAGTATGCTACAGGTTACATTGGAATTGGAATATAATCCGTTCCTTTTTGCAGGTCAGCAAGAAGTCAGCTGTGCCCCCTCCGAGGCCAGTTCAGACATAGCCAAGGTTGCCCAGCCAGCTAGCCGTGCCCCGACAGTGACAGCAACTCCCACCCACCCCAGGGACACGTTGGCCAGCGACAACTCTGTGACTGAATACCCTACTGATAGGGGGAAATTCCCTGTAGATTTAGAAGACGATGATGTTAAACGGTACATTCTGAATCACGGGCCATACAAGCCTGAAGGGCCATTCAAAAGGGATGGGAAGGGAAGGTGCTTTTCAAAAGAGTTCTATAACAAAACATCCAAAATTGGATGTAGAATTCCACGCAAGTGGCTATGTTACTCGCCATCTATGGACCGGATGTACTGTGAGCAGTGCTGGCTGTTCGGTGATAGACCGTCTGCCCATCACCTCCACCAAGCGTGGAGAATAGGAATACTTTCTCTAAAAAGATTAAGGAACACGAATTCTCTCGCTCTCATTTGGCAGCATGTGTCGTGTATGATACGTGGAAAAATAATCTGACCATTGACGCGCAAATATCATCTGAATTTAATAGAGAGGTGGGGTTTTGGACCGAGGTCCTAACCAGAATAACTGATGTTACACTAACACTGGCCTCTCGCAACTCTGCTTTCCGGGGTCACAGAGAGAAAATAGGTGATATAGATAATGGTAATTTCTTATCTACCATAGAACTTATGGCGCGTTATGATCCAGTTCTGCAAAGGCTTAATGAAAGCAAAAAGAAGGTGCACTACCTAAGTCCTCAAACTCAAAACGAAATAATTTCATTGCTATCGAAAAAAGTGCAGGACACAATCATTACAGACATACAGAATGCAGAATTCTATTCGATTATAATGGATACTACCCAGGACATTTCAAAAGTAGACCAACTGAGTCAAGTGTTCATATATGTTACTATAGCAAATGATGAAAATGGAAACCCTACAGAGGTGAAAATAAACGAAAGTTTTTTGGGCTTCCATACAGTCACAGACCAAACTGCTGCAGGTCTAGAGAGAGAAATTCTCGAATCGATGGAGAGAAAGGGGATACTACTTGGGAAGTGCTGCGGACAAGGATATGACGGGGCTAGCAATATGAGTGGCGTCTACAAAAACGCAATTTAAACCTTGTACTCAATGACGCATGCTAAAATATACCTGAGAAAAAAGACTTCTACGACACTGTTGAAAGGCTATATGTATTCTTTAGTGGAAGCATCAAACGATGGGAGCTAGACTTGCTCTCCAAAAAAAGTGAGGAACGTGCCGAGGCGACTGGCTTGAAAAAGGCCATGGAGAGCTTTGAGTTTGTTGTAATGACTGTAATACAGAGCAAGGTCCTTGAAACAGTCAACATTGTGTCCCAAGCTCTCCAGCGCAAAGACGTGGACCTCTTACAGGTGACAGCAATGCTTGGTAATGCAACCGATACACTTGCCCAACTCCGAGGAGAGTTTGATGGCTTAAAAGCGCACACGCAAGACCTGGCATCCTCATGGGGTGTCCACAGTCTCTTCAAAGGCAGGCGCACAAAGAGGCACTTTTCAGAGCTTTGCGAGGACCAGCGACTCCAAGACCCAGGGGAGCATTTTAGAGTGAATGTATTTTACGCAAATATCGATATTGTCGTTGCCCAACTAAAAAATCGATTTGTTGGAATGAGCGAAGTTGCACAGCGATTTTCTGTTCTGCTTCCCCGCGAACTTTTGTGCGCAACAGACAAGGATCTGTCTGAGTCCGCAAGTGCTTTATCAGGCCAGTATAAAGACGACCTGTCAGCCGAGTTTCCTTTCCAGATCCTGTCCCTCCGTAATGCTCTTAGGCCTACTATAAAGAAAATTGAGCGTGGAACAATCAAAGACCTTGCACAAACCCTGCTCATTGAAAATCAGTCCATTTTGCCAAGTATCCCCGATGTTGCCACAGCACTGAAATTGTTTTTAACTATACCCGTGACTGTTGCCAGTGCTGAGAGATCTTTCTCAAAACTTAAATTAATAAAATACATATTTGAGGAGCACAATGTCGCAAGAGAGACTGTCTGGGTTAGCAGTCCTTAGTATTGAGAGCTGACGCGCGCGCAGTATAGATTTCAAGACTGTTATACAGGACTTTGGGCAGAAGAATGCCAGGAGACGCGCTCGTATAAAATAATAGGCCGACAAAGCAGCTCCTGATTGCATCCTCTATGTAGCCTATAGGATGTGTTTTATTTGTTTGTTTTTTGTAGGCTACTTTTCTTTTATACAGAATGTTATATATATGTGAACCGTTCCGTTGTGTGAACTCCAATGATGATAGGCTATAACGTTCTACAATATACCTTCATGTTACAAACAATACACATCCAAATTGCTACATACCTCAATCACTGTCTCACTGTGCGCAGAGATACTTTTAATATATGTGCCATCTTTGTAGCTGTAAAACCACAGCTCCTCAAAAAAGAGAGTTGCTCCCTCGAAATGCTGTATTGTGGGGGACCTCGACCACCCAACAGAATGAGTGGGGCGTGGTAGCCAGAATGACCTGCAACAACAGCAAAAGATTAGATTACATTTATTGTCATTATTGCATTTCTGTCGTTGTGCCAGAAACCCACACTTTAGTGTCATTGCCCAGCCAAAAGTTACGATGAAAAGGAAATGCAGTTTGGCATTAAAACAGTGGACATGCAACACACTATAGTTGTAGTGCTGTAGCGACGCGTCAACGTCTTCAAAATATCGTCGACGACATATTTCCGCGTCGACGCGTCGCTACACACACGTGGGTGTGTAAACAAAGCAACAAGCAGTTCGCAATCGCACTTCAAACACAATGGAGACTGAAACGGCTACCACCTCCTCCTCACAGGATTGCGCACGAAGCCCTCAAACGAAAACATCTCGCCCTAGGTCTTCAAAAGCATGGGAATATTTTAAAGTTAGTCCAAAAAGGAAAGATATTGTCATTTGCAGTCTTTGCCAAATGGAGTTGGCATATCACACAAGCACAACGGCTATGTTGGAACATTTAAAGCGCCAGCTAGCTGTGGTGGCTACCATTAGCAGCTAGCATTTGCTCTCCTATTTTTACATAAAAATGGAATTATGGATTATAAATTCAATCATTTTTTTATACATAGACGTTAAAAACCTATGGATTAACCGATTCAGCCGCGTTTTTTTCTCATTTTAATGACATTGAACACGTCTTTTGATCAGATTGACAGCTACGGTGGTGAGACGATCTCCCTAGAAGCTCTGTAAAGGTACGTGTTGTGATGACTGTATTTGCTTCCCCTGTCGCGAGTCCGGATCACTCAGTGATGATACTATATACCTACATAATCTGTGGAGTCTCAGCTTTAATCGGATATCTTGTATGTGCAGCTACGATAAGTAATAAAGGTACTTTTATCTTGAGTTCTGTGCCAATGACCGTTAGCATTTTTCGCTCATGGGTCATTTAGATGCTTCTTATGAGACTTGTGTTTTGTTTTGGTAAACATGGTTTGTATCGTCAGTTAGCTGAGATTATTTCCGTTAATCTGGTATAACACATTAATAGTTTGTTAAATATTAAGATCCCCTGAGACACAGTATCGTGAATTTTTTGTTTGTTTACATTACGTTTTTTTTTACATTACATTTTTTATGAATTGAACAACAGAAAAATAATCGTTAGATTAGTCAACTAATCGATCAAATAATCGCCCGATTAATCGTTTTCGAAATAATCGTTTCCCCCCCAGCACTAGTATACAGTATGAACAAAAACATAAAATGTGGATGGGATGGGGATATATCCAGTCTCTGATAGTGTGACGTTATTATGACAGTGCTCTGTTTGATTCTGAAACTAAGGACTAAGACATGAGGATAGGAGTCTAGAAGGGGAATTAGTGAAATGAGAAAGGGCCAGAGACTCCCCCCTCTGGCACACTTTCAATGTCCTCATTCACAGTTTGATGATACGCAGTGCTGGAATTGGGCCGGTACTCACCGGTACGCAGTACCGGGACTTCTGATTTTTACCCATCTGGTACCGTTACTTCTTACTGAGTACCGGCACGGTGGTACTCAGTAGATGCGTCATGAGGTGCCGCCGCCACTTTGCCCGCCTCGCCCCCGGAGCAGCAGTCTTCGTCGCCCCAAACACTGCCACCCCTCGGCGGCCCGCAAGTGCTAGAGCACCTCGGCAAAACAGAGCCTGCCAAGTTCCCAACTCGCCTGTACAGTGGGGTAAGGTGCTCAGTTTGCAGCTCATGGTTTAAAAACAGAGATTGGCTGGAATATTCATGTAAAAAAGACGCCATCTTCTGCTACTGTATACATTTCGGTTCAAATACATCTAACTCAGATGCCTTCACCACAATTGTACCAGAGTACCAAACGCTGTCTCCTGGTACTCATCAAAATGAAATACTATATGACAGTAAAACAAGAATAGAGTTTAAAAGGGGAGTGATTTGTAAAATATCCATAAAGAAATTGAAAATCTGTTTACAGTTCTGTCTCATATGGATGTTGAGAGATGTATCCATAGATCTCTTCATGTTGCTCTCAAAGTGCATGTTACGACCCCCTCCACTCCACTAGAGGTCTCTGTCTTTGTGTCTGCTGCCTGGCTCTTGTTTGTGTTTCAGGTGATCAACCTGATGAGCCACACCTGGGCCGTCGACATAAAAGGCCAACACCAACCCATACTGCCGTCTCACTCTTCTGTTGGACACGGCCGCGTTTTTGTTTCTGCACATTCTCATACACACGCAATCATTACTGATAACTGACTTCCACGTTTAGGTTTCTTTGAAGACCTTTGGTTTTTGTGGTATTGTAAATAAATATGCTTTTTGTTACACTTAACTTGTCTAGTCTCCCATCTTTGTTGCACCAGTGCACCAGATTGATGCATTCAACTTCAATATTTAAAAAAAATTGTGTTAGATCCACTCCCCACTTATAAGAATAGCACTTTACCCCTGCACCCCCTCTAATCTCAGATGCACCCTGAGTCATTTTGTTTAAGTACAGTGAGCCTTTCTAAAATATACAGTAAAGAGACAAACCCACCAGCATTACAGGATATACTATGACTTTGAGCCAAATTCTTGTTTTTGGGCTGTATAAATAAATTGACTTGAAACAGTCGCTGATTTAGAGTACTGGCACCTTTTTTATTCCAATTCAAGCACTGATGATACGTGGTGTGTACTACAATGACAGCTGGCCAGACTTCCCACGATAGGGGAGGGGGAATAGCGTCTAGTGCAGCAGGAGATAAAGGTGGAATTTGGAGTCAAGTTTTAAGGTTTCAGTGGACAACTCCAGACTCAGCGTCTCACCAGAATGTGCTAATTAATAGCTGGCAACTACAGATTAAAAACGTTTTTATATTGGTATTACCGATATTTTAATAACAAATAATTACTTTAACCCTCCTGTTGTGTTCGGGTCAAATCTGACCGACTTACTACTTTCATCAATCATAACTTTTTAGTTTTACATTCGATTGTATTAAGGCTTTATGATATCCTTCATAGTAGACATTTGAACACAATTGCTGATCACCACTTTCATTGAATTTTGGATGATTTACTCAAAAATGACAGCCATAAAGAAAAGGAATTAGTAACCATCCGGATCAGATAAAATACACACACACTCCCACCCCATATGTGCCCATCCCCCCATGTGAATCACACCTGGCACACGCACACACAACAATTTGATACATTTCCCGCTCTTATGTGCCCATCCCCTTAGGTGTATATTCTTTGTATATTTACTGCAGTTTTTCATGTATACCAGTAGCCTGATACAATATCTACAGTTTGAAAGGGTGTTAAATTAAATGTGGTGATGATTAATGGTTTTTGTGTTCTTGTAATAGCAGTTAAAACAAGACCTGTCACGAACACCAAAGTAACATCACATCGACCTACCTTGTTGTGCGGTTGTGGTAGGCCACGATCTCCGGACTTCAACTATATATTCCCGAAGGTCCTGAAGTAAAAGATCTGTATGGACGTTAATTAGCCTGCCCCGTGACCACTCGATGCTCCTCTCCATTGTTTCTAACCTGCCAGTAAACGGTTTGGTGAAATAGGGGATAAGACAGAATGTGTAAGTGTGAAATATCTCACAGCCCCTCAGTAAGTTACATGCAAAAACAAACTGCATTCCTTTGTGTTCGATAGTAGCGATAGGCTGGGCCCTTACCTCACTATTGTGGATTGTAACACAGCATGACCATCATCTGTTTGGAGAAGTCTTGTGCAGTCATTTATTGTCCTTTTGCAATGCAAGATGAAGTTTCTCGTGGAAATGTTTCGATGAGTCTACTGTTTCTACAACTAAGATTCTTCTTCTTCTTCTTCTTCTTCTTCTTCTTCTTCTTCTTCTTCTTCTTCTTCTTCTTCTTCTTCTTCTTCTTCTTCTGCCCCCTGCCCCCTGCCCCCTGCCCCGCCCATTTATTTAGCTTCCGGTTTAGTTGACAACGAAAAAAGTAAACAATGAATTATATTTAGCCTTTAGGAACAGTGCTTTGTAATAACTCTCAGTAACAGATTAATTACCTAACCTAAACACATTTACTACCCAATAGCATAGTTCCATCCCCTGAAGACAAGGAATGTGTCATAGTAGAAATGTGCAGCCCAATGAAAGAAGGAAGCATAAAGCTTGTACATTTCTATAACCCGTGTAAAAATCTTCACATTGAAACTTTACAGACAATAGCAGGGACGAGTCATAGAAGGGAAGTATGGTGTGGTGATTTTAATGCTCACAACAGCCTATGCGGAAGCAGTCAAACAGACAGTAATGGTGATGTTAGAGGAAAGATCATTTTTTTGCCTTAATGATGGACAAAAAACAAGAATAGACGTGAACAGGGGGACACAATCATGTTTGGACCACACACTTGTGACGGATAGTTTAGTTAAATCGTGTGAATGGAATGTAAATGTGACTGTACCATAGGAAGTGATCATTACCCAGTTTTCTCTATCATCAACACAAATAGGAAGTGAGTATATTTTCCAGGTGGTGCTTTGGTAAAGCAGACTGGGAGAAATGTAGAATTTGCTGTAAGGAGTCGGCACAATTGTTCGCATTAGAAGGAAGTATAGAGGAGTGCTCAAATCAAATCACAATGCACATTAAAGAAGCAGCAAATAAAACTATACCAAAAAGAACAACAGAGGGTAGGAAGAAAGTGGTGCCGTGGTGGAATGAGGAATGTAGCAGAGCTATTAAAGAACAAAACAAGGTATTCAGTTACTACAGACATAGAATTAACATCACACTTGTGTAAATGGATGGAGAAGATGACATATAGACATGTCTTAGAACAAAGAGGGTTGCTGAGTAATTTCCAGACTGGTTTTCGCAAAGGAAGATCCACAATGCTTTGGTTAGAGTGATCAATGAGGTGGGAATACAGTGTGAAGACACTGAAAATGAAAGAGGTTATGGCAATAGTATATTTTGACATTGAAAAGGCTTATGACTCTATGTGCAGGGATGGGTTACTCATCAAATTAAGTGACAGGTGACAGTAACAGGATCATGGCTCAGACAGGAAATTCAGAGTTCAAGTAGGGGCAGAGGTTTCGAAAGACTTCAATATAGAAAATGGTATTCCCCAAGGGAGTTCAATCAGCGTGATATTATTTAACATTATGATAAATGACATATTGACTAAGTTGGATGGATGCATCAAACCTGCTTTGTATGCAGATGACGGGGACATATGGATAAGGGGAAGAAATGTTCCAGAAGTGGTCATACAACTGGGGTTTCAAACTGTCAGCAAGCACATCTTGCTTCATGACATTTACAAATAAACGCAAGATGGAGACTGAGAAGCTTACATCATATGGAAAGCCGATGAATGAGGTCAATGCATTTAAATATCTGGGGCTATGGTTAGATAGTAAATGTACATGGAAAACCCATATTAAACATTTGGAAACAAAATCCCAAAAAGTTTTGAACTTATTAAGAGCAGTGGCTGGATGAGACTGGGGGGCAGACAAACAGGCACTAATTGACATCTATAGGGCAATTATGAGGACAACTCTGGATTACGGGTGTATAATATATATGCAGCAGCAGCAAAAACGTCATTACCAAAAATTGATAGATTACAATATAAAGTGTTAAGGTTGTGTATAGGTGCAATTAAGTCAATAATTATCACAATTACCTCAAAATGTACCATATGGTTCTAAGAACAAGGAAGAGTGTGTTGGAGTTGGTATATATCCCAGACTTTAAAATATCGATTTCAAGAAGAGCGTCAGATCAATTATCAGTGTGCAACAGAAATGCTGGCTGTAGGATTACAGTGGGTTGAAGAGGTCAGACCAGATAGGGTGGTGATATGCACAGATTCATTATCCATTTTAAAAAGTATACAGTCAACAACAACTGTCAGAGAAGAATTACTCATAGAACTTAATCTAGGAAATCATGATAGCTAGACTCAGACTGGATCACACAGCATTGAATGTTACTCTATGTCATAGGAACTGTGGAGTTAAAGACAATGTGGAACATATCATTTTACACTGCAACATGTACAAAACAGAGAGGGAAAAACTAAGAGACAGGGTCAGAGAGGCAGGAAGGGAGTGGAGCCTGATGGGGATACTGGGAACAGAAGGTGAGGGGGTAAGAGCTACCAGGAAGGCCATTCTTAAGTATTTGAGTGAAAAAGGATTGATTGGAAGAATTGAAAACAACGTAAACACAGTGGTATAATTCCACAAGTGCTGATAGGATGATATGTTGATACACGCTCTTGTACAGTAGGGGGCGGTATGCACCTTAAAGTAGTGATGGCAAAATGAAGCTTTGAATGAAGCATCGAACCACTTGGACAATTGTTTCGGAAATAGGTTCATTTCTCGAAGCTTCAGTTACAGCGACCTCTCCTGGCGAAGTGCAAGGCTGCAGTGGGTTTAACGTATCTTTGCCTTGAAAAATATTCGATGCACACACACACTAAGACTGCATATCATGTTCTATTTGCAATTAAAGATTGATAATTGTGTGTATTGGGTTATTGAGAAGAGACTAGAGAGTGCTGGCATTTTTTTTGGGAGGAGAGGGCCTTTTATCAGTTATTAAAGTTGAAAAGCAAAGATTAAAATACATCCATTCCGGGCTTTGAACCAGCTGCGCAGAGGACATCGCCGCATTCGGGGCGCAGGCTCGACCCACTGGGCTATCTATTCCTTGAAATATTGAACTGTTTTTATATTACTGATAATTGTCTTTTTGTTCACAACTTCTCCACATTTTGAAGTGTTTCCCGAGCCAGAACGACCTATCTTTCTTCCTGGCTTGCTCTATAATGATATCAAATGCAATACCAACAACAACTCAACAGCAACAAGGCAAACTACGACAACAACCCACACATTGTGCATTGTTTAGAGCGGTCATAAAGTGTTGAAGCGCTCAAATTCGAAACGGTTTCAACCTGTCACCTGTCAGAATCGAGACGAGGCAGTGCATTGAATCGAGTGAATGGACCGCGAACCAGTCAAGTGATTCATCGAGTAGCATGAAGCTGCAGCGTCGGAGACAGCAGTTACAGGACCGCACTTATAGAACCACAAACACAGGTCCCGCGTCACGGCGGCACGTGACGGAGCAGAGTCAATGCAGAGAATGTGAGTAATGTGAAGTGCTTTTACAGTTTTATTTGTTTAACATTAATAACAATTCCGGTGTCTTGAAATGAAGTGTGATTAGCTAACATTAACTATGATAGTGTTAAGGCAATACAAACAAACATCTGTTTGCTTATGATAGCTTCTAACCGTATTAAAGTCTCTAAAAACAACTATTCCTTAGCTATAGCTTTCGGCAAAAGCATTACCAAACGCATTAGCTTCGTTAGCATATTTGATCATTTGTTTAATGAAACTAGCGTGATTTTGGCAAGCCCAACTAGGTGTCATAGTTGAGTAATTGAATCACTAATTACAGTAAGAGTGTGAGTAATGTGAATCATTTTATTTATTTTTAAGTTAACAACTATTCTGTTGTATTGAACAGCCATACAAGCAACAAGTGCTAAATGTAATCTGTTAGCCTATGATGACTCGCTGCAAAACCAACTGTTAACCATTTTGTTTATTTGTTTAATGAAACTGTATGTTATGGTTATGTTATTTGACAGAGGCTTTTATCCAAAGTGACTCTCAAAAAACATAAAATAACCATAATTAACATTAGAATTTCAATACAAATAGTTACATAGTCAAGTTACATTACTTATTACATTTTTAACAGGGTAATTACTCATCTGTAACCTACTACATTTAAAAAAAGTAAACTTCCCAACCCTAATGATTAATTATAGTCAGCTAATTAATTAAACTTCAACGGATGACAAAAGCATGTCAATATGTCCACTACATTAAATCAGTAGTAGCCTAAGTTCTGCCTTCAGTGTAAATGCTTCTTTAATAGTCATTGTATTACAATTTGAATTCATTGTAAATAATCTTTACTGTGCTGACTGCCTGTTTACCGTTTATCAGACAGTGTCATCATTTTGACATGTTTTGTAATATTGCATGAGGTGTTTTAGTCAGTTATTGTTGAGATTATTAATGCATATCAATTGTGCACCAATGCCTTAGCCTTTCCCTATGCAATACTTTAGATGACGTCTTGTTCTTATTGTTTCAAAGGCATGGCCAAAGGTTTGCCTTCTGGACTCTGGAGGCCAGAAGCTTGCTGGAGGGAACCCTTCAGCCAATATTCAGAGTGCCACGACAGGTTATCTCCCTCGAGAGGGAACAGCAGACCCCGCCTCACCCCCAGTGAAGAAACAGCAGACCCCGCAATAAAAATAAATAAAAATGTATTTTGAACTGAAATGCCTTCTCGGTCAAACTGCTTGTTTATCTTTTGCAGGCTGGTGCATGAACACACTAACAGTTGTTTTTCAGTAATCTAGCACCTCTTCGAAGACACCTTTTGATTTATTAATAATAATAATGAAACGAGAATTATGATATTGTAGAAGGAACAGTGTTTAACAGTGTTGTTTTCTTTTGAATAATAATGAAACGAGAATTATAAACATACCCAAAACTAAATTAACAGTGTTGTTTAATATACATAAAAGACTATATTTTTGAAATTCTCAACTAAATTAACAGAATATATATATAAACATTCATGTGAACGTGCGTTGACCGTCACGTGCTCCGTCACCGTCATGTACTCCGTCACGTGACCCCGTCACGTGCTCCGTCACGTGACGTGGGACCTGTGTGTGCGGTCGTGACGCGGGACCTGTGTGTGCGGTTCTGTACTGCGGTTCTGTAACTGCTGTCTCCGACGCTGCAGCGTCATACTATTGTACCGGTACGCAGCACTACTGCTACAGTAAGAAGGTTTATATATATAGGATTACTTTAAAACAGTCCCAAATAATACATGTTCACTTCAATACAGTTCAAGATAATACCGGTTTACTTTAATACAGTTTAGAACAATATCTGTTTGCTTTACAGTCCGATTTTATTTTGTATTTGCGTGCATTTCCTGTTCGGAAAGTGGCGCTGCGGCTGTACTGATAGTAACTACAATACAAGGTGTCCGTATATATCTATATATCTATATATAGATATATACATGTCACGATCCGTCACGATCCGATTTTATTTTGTATTTGCGTGCATTTCCTGTTTGGAAAGTGGCACTGTACTGATAGTGGTGATTTTATTTTGGAATTCTTAGCGTGCACTTCCGTACTGTACTGTACTGACAGTGGAGGTGTCCTGAGAGTGGAGGTCTGCACCGGAACTGTCCTGAGTGCGGAGGTCTGCAGGCAGACCCCTCACGACCCGGCCGACAGTAAAAATAAACATATTTATAACTAGTTTAGGGAGTTTGAGAGGTATTTAAAATAGCTAAGGGTGATGATCTGACTTGAAGTGTGTGTTTTGCTGCAGCGGGAGGAGCTGCAGGTGAGCAGAGCTGCGTGTCTCCATCATGTCAGATTAGACTTCACTCGCGTTTAGGTCCATATCGAGAGAAAGATAAATAATCTGAATTCAGTGTGCAGTTTACTTTGACGCGGGGTTGAGCAGCAGAGGTGGGGAGAGGCGGGGCTATTGCCTCATCATTATCAGAAAATGATCGTATAGTATAGGGCGTACACACGGAGCCGTTGGACCCCCCCAGAGCGTTGCGTATGCCGTTCTATCCACCTTGGGACCCGTTATCGTTTCCTCAGTCGTTTAGTGCCGTATTCGGTCGTCCTCGTGTGGCCGAACGGTCTATATGACACTAAACAGTAACGCAAACGACCGTTTTCGTCCTCGTGTGGCCGCAGCCTTAAACACCCATATGAAAAAGATCGGTTTACATTTTAATAATCAAATAAGTATGTGAACATAACCAATAACCTACCATAGCCAATAACAAATAAATGTAACGTATTTTATTTTTGTTGTTCATTTATATCTTATTTTACCTAGTTTACATTTATTTATGCATTTTTTTTTAATATCTCCAGTTCTCAACAATATTTTTGGTTTACTGTCCTTTAGTAGCCTATACATTGGAATGATTTCAAATAATTGTATTTATCATAATAATTATAAAGGAGTGCCTTGGAAATATTTGTGATCAAAACGTTTGAGACCCACTGAGATAACTTAGACTAAAGTGAACTATCTATGACTCTCCTCCACCTTCTTGTAGAAACATATCCGTTAGCGCAGCGCCCCCCCAGATCTGGCGCCCTATGCCAAAAACCGGCCCTGCATGGTGGTTTAACCCTCTTTGTATAACAGCAGTGTTATCACTATCTAAACATGACCAGTCAAATGTTTATTTTACCCTCATCTCAAAATAAACCATATTTGACACATTGTGTCACCTTAATCTTTACCAGTTATTCATACTGATAGAAGTAGACCTTTTTTACTTCAGTGTTAATTACATATATTTAAGATAAAGTAATGTACTGTCCTTGGTGCAATATAAAACTCTTAAATAACAGATTCTAGACTACTTAAGCACTTATTATTCCTGTCAGATTTATTGGAGTGTAGGTCCATCATCATCAAAAATGAAAACAACATCTAGTTTTTCTTTCAGTAAACACATTTTATTTGGTTTGGTAGCAAAAACAGCACCTAGAGACAACAGTATGGTGTGGGCAGCCTCCTAAGGGGTCGATAGGTTTCAGTTACAGGAAGCGCACAGGGAAGATATGCACTACTGCAGCAGGCAATTTAAGACATTAGTTTGACCAACAACGCTTAAGCACTGTTTCAGTACATTCACATTCCTTTTTCACTGTCTATCCAACACCGTTTTGAAAGATACAGCCCTTCATGAATGGAATAGCTGTTGCATAGATTTCAAGGGAGTGTTTTAGAATGTATCTTCTTTTTTCATAGTTGCAGTTTGCCCATTTTGTATCATACTTTGTGAGGAAAAACTACATTTTTTTAGTTCAGACAGTCAGACATCAGACATACAAAATAGATTCTTTGGTCCCTTTCAGATGCTTCATAGTGTTAGGGTCATTTATTGCTTCATGAGGAACATGTTAAGGCTCTATTAGAAAATTGCTGGCAAGCATTTTACTTCATATTTGGGGGGTACAGGGGGAGTGAAGTGTAAGTATAAAACTACCAGCAGATGGCCGAGGAGATCATAGCAGACAGGTAGCTACACCTTTGAACTAGACAGCTCAATCTTCAATGACCTCAGAGGACTCGGACACCACTCTGCCATCCTTGGTCTCGATCATCTTGATAACAACGTTCTTCTTGCTCTGGGTCGTAGTGTAACCGCCGCCGCTGCTTCCGCTGCTGAAGTCGCGCATGTTACCGCTGCCCATGTTACTGCTGCCCATGTTACTGCTGCCCATGCTACTGCTGCCATATCCACCTCCGTATCCACCGCTGTAACCACTGGAGTAGCCGCTTGAGTAGCTGCTCTTATTGCTGGGGAAACCACTGTAGCTTGCTGTTAAAAGAAGGTAGGTAGAAAACAGTTAGTTCGTACAAAATACTTTAACGCATTGGTAGAAATGTAATCTGAGAACCAATCGGCTATCATCAGACTCTTTATTTACAAAAATGTTGCTTGTGAATTGGTTAATTGAGACAAAACCTGCCTTGGACTGTTTTTCTGGCTTTAAGTCGGAAAATATAGCTCCTTGCTCCCCAGCTTATTGTCTATATCATTCCTTTTGAGAACGATTACACACCCTTTTGAAATCGTTTTACTGATACGAGGACTTACAGCTCTGTTGGGAAATGTTGACTGACTGGATGCCGTTGACCAGCCTGTCCTCCTCTCCCTCCAGAAGTTTCCTGTAGGTGGCGATCTCAATGTCCAGGGCCAGCTTGACGTTCATCAGGTCCTGGTATTCTCTGATCTGGCGGGCCATGTCCTGTTTGGCTCTCTGCAGGGCTTCCTCAAGGTCCCTGATGCGGGCCCTGGCGTCCTTCACTGCCATCTCACCGCGCTCCTCAGCCTCAGCGATCTGGGCCTCCAGGTTGGCACGCTAAGAAAATAAGACACTTTTTTTAAAGAAGGTTTTTCTACACTCCTGATAAACTATATATAATTGATAAGAATGGTGTACTATGGTGCCAAAACACTTTTTTCCATACCTGTCCCTTGATAGCATCAATCTCTGATGTCAGCCTCTGGATCATGCGGTTGAGGTCTGATATTTCTGTCTTGGTGCTTCTCAGATCTTCTCCGTAACTGCTGGCGGAGGTCTGCATCTCTTCATACTATATAAACATCAACAATATAGAACGTTACAAATAGGAAAACCTAATGACAAGAACATTGCATGCCCACTAATTAACTCATATGTTTCACCTTTCTTTCAATATGAATGTAAAGTATACTTTTGGCGAGTTGAGTTTTCAACACCCACACCATATCTACCTTTCTAAATAAAGAAATGATAGAAACATGAGGATAAGACAAAAATCAAAAAGTGTTCTTAATCACCTTGGACTTGTACCATGTCTCTGCCTCAGCACGGCTGCGGTTGGCGATGTCTTCATACTGAGCCTTGACTTCAGCAACGATGGAGTCCATGTCCAGGTTGCGGCTGTTGTCCATCTCCACAACGACGGAAGTGTCCTTGATCTGGCTCTGGAGCTCATGAAGTTCCTGAAGAAGTACCAGAAGAGAGATTAGTATACGCCTGCTTTATTTAGGAAACCCATCCAGCACAAGAGGGCGAGTCAAGATGCCAAACAAATGCTAAGAAAAGAAGCACCCAACGCTACTGAGCTGATTTTGTGCCGTACCTCTTCATAGATGGACCTAAGGAAGTTGATCTCATCTGTCAGACTCTCCAGCTTGGCCTCCAGCTCAACCTTATTCATGTAGGCCTCATCAACATCCTGGAAACAAAACAAATGTTTGATACAATTATTTACCAAATAATTGACATTGTCTTCAGGAGAGAGAAAAAATGGCAGACATGGTATGATATTTGTAATTAAAAAACAAGACACGATACTGACCTTCTTGATGAGAACAAAGTCATTCTCACACTCTGTGCGCCTGTTGATCTCGTCTTCATACCTAAGAGAACACATATATAGTTCCATGAAGAGTTTCATAATAGCGCTTGTTTAGATTCCAGAGTTTATACACCAATGTACCACTAGGAGGTGCAAGTAGTCCATCCTTAACTCTTGAACTCCTTTGTGCCTGACACAAAGGTGGTTGAGCATGTGCGGTACTACTGCTGATATGTTCCATATGTCTGTGGAGAGCTGACAAATATGGTTGGTACCATTTTGTGTTAGGGAACTGCGCGTCAGCATGCACCCATTAGTCTGCTAAAAGCTGTAGGCTTAGGTTAAAGCTGAAGACAGCCAACTCTGTAAAATGACTTTTACTTCGATTCATATGCAATGCAATGGGTGTTTGGAACATGCTTCCTCAGTGACGCAAGACAATGGACAGATGTAGGGAGTATTCCAAAACAAAAAACATTAACTCTGTTTGCTGCACGGCTAGTCCTGGAGCGCAAATTGGACATTGTGCTAATGTATAAAATAGGAACAAGTTTTGCGCATTTGGCAAATCTTCCACTGCAACCTATATAAAAAGATTATAGCTAGATAAACAATTTGCTTCTTTATGGTGCAGACAAGGCCTGCACAAAGCAGCTGGCTCTCCCTCCCCCCTCCACACTCACTTGTTCTTGAAGTCCTCCACCAGGCCCTGCATGTTGTGCAGGTCGGCCTCCAGCTTCATCTTGTCGTTGCCGAGCCCGTCGAGCTGTCTGCGCAGGTTGGAGATGTAGGCCTCGAACATAGCGTCGATGTTGGAGCGGGTGGTGGTCTGTCCCTGCAGCAGGTTCCACTTGGTCTCCAGCATTTTGTTCTGCTGTTCCAGGAAGCGGACCTGATGTGTGAAGAAAGTGGCGTCAAATTATTATTATTATTATGGTTACTATGAGAAACATATCAAAAATACTTTAGAAAAAATTAGCGACTTACATTATTTACTGTAATTTGTTATGAATGGTAATGCAAGCATGATGTAACTGCAGTGTTCTCTGTCCTGACAAAACAATATGGGCCATAACATTCTGATACTCAATCATCAGGATCAACTTTCCATTCCTTCTATTCAACGTCTACAGGCTTTGATGTTATTATCTGACTTTGGAGCTGCGTTTCCAAAGGAAGGCCTGACTTGCATGCATCCTGACAGGAGGTAGAGGGGAGGGAAGTCAGGACGAGGTTGGAAAAAACTGGTAATGGAGGACTAAAGCAAGTTAACCCTTCTCCTATATGTCTTCCTGTTTTTGTATAGCTGGCGAGAGAAGACAAATACGCAGAGAGCGAAAGGGGCGAAGCAAAGTTGCATCCGCAGGCATATGCAGGAAGGTAAATATTTGACTTTGTTATACGTGATAAGAGGAGCGCAGAGAATGGTAGGCGGAGAGGGAAAGAGGGCGATGTACGAGGTGAAGAGAGAAGTGAGGTCGCATGATGAAAGGTGGGGAGTTTGCATATTTGTGAACAGTAAAAGCAAGACAGCCAAAGCAGATATACACCTTGCTCTGATACATTGTACTTTACAGGTGAAATCCAACCAGGAATGTCATTGGAACTGGAGTAAATACAGATAAGGTGCCTTTTTAAATGGACTGTCACCACAAGATAAGAGATGATAGGCTGGAAGTTATCTGCTTTGTGTTGAAGCATGCAAAGGACAGTTGATATGTAGCAAGTCAGCTGGCATTGACCAGAACATGAAACCAACTGGCCTTTTTAAATATTAACCTACTGCTGCTGAGGCCTCAGAGGACACACACACTCCTAAGTATTATATGCTGCTGGATGCAGATTTAAATTATTAATATGAAGAAGCTCCCAATGGGCACTCATTTTAAAAAGTGTCGCCATGAAAGAAGTTTTTGTCATTGAAGGTAATGATTGTGTGAATGTGTTTGGGAGGGGTGGTGGCTACCAGGGCAGCAGAAAGAGCCACACCCCAGCTAAGGGAGGGACCATTCCCAAGGTAACTGGTATCACAAGTCCTGAGCTCTGACCTGACACACCCTACGCGTTCTCGATCTTTCTCTCATATTTGTCTTTCTCAATCTCTCCTTCTGCGAGTCTGTTTTTCATCACTATAAAAGGGCAGGCCGAGCCAAAAAGATAGACGCCCTAACCCTAACTCTGAGCACACTCCAGCACATTGGTTTTCTGTAATTGTGGGAGTTGACGAGAGTAGAGAGGGGAAATAAATCCACTTTTTACATGCAGCGAAAGTTGGGAAATCAGCATTACAGGACATCTGGCAAACATATGAAGCTCATTATCAAACAATGTGCACTGTGAAGATACGTTGACTACACTATGTGACTGAAATTCACACTCAAAGCATTTTTTGTCTGCATGAAGACTACAATGAGGCAAAGAGCATTGTCTGACTGTTTTTTTCACACATTGGCTCTTACCTTGTCAATGAAGGAAGCAAAGCGGTTGTTGAGGGTCTTGATCTGCTCCTTCTCATGGGTTCGGACACCATGGATTGTGGGGTCAATCTCAAGGTTCAGGGGGGCCAGGAGGCTCCTGTTCACAGTGACGGCGGTGATAGGTCCATGACCCATTCCCATTCCCATGCCTGAACCTCCACCCATTCCCATGCCTCCACCCATTCCCATGCCTCCACTCATGCCCATGCTTCCGCCACCCATGCTTGAGTTCAGGCCATAGGCAGAGGAGCTGGTGATGCCTCCAAAGTTCCTGTTGCCTCCTCCATAGGAATTCTTGACACTGAAGCTACTGCTGCTGCGGCTGCCTGCGCTCGGTCCAGAGTAGGACATGCTGCTGAAGCTCCTTGGGGCGTTGGAACTTCTCACACTGTAAGAGCTTTTCTTGAAGGAGGTCATTCTGAAAGCTGGAGGCTTTTTTTCTCTTTTGGATGAAGTAAGTCTGGGAAGGTCAGACCAAATGGCTCGGTTGGTGAGGCAGGCAGGCAGAGGGGAGAGACCAGAGTGGATAGAAAAGAGAAAAAGCTACAGTGGAGTTTTAAAGCCTGTGGCTGTGGGAGGGGACTCTGCTGCACTGCCATTGGCTGCATGTCTGGCTCAAAGAGGGAGGCAGGGCTGTAACATTACACTTCGATGACACATTGTCCAGTCATTCAAAACCATTACCTGGTTTCTCTGCAGGCCCTGTGTTGTTACAGAAAACCATGTCTTTCGAGAGAATAGTTGGAGAACAGTTATATTTCTTTGCTTTGATCTCCTGTGTGTGTCTTCAGGTAAAACTACTCAAACACACTACAGTTTATTCAACAGGTCTGGATAAATAGAAAATGAAAATGTTCTAAGTTAAGCAGCAGCTAGAAACAAATGCAGTCTGTGTGTGGGGGCAGGTTGGTGGGTGGTTGATAAGAGTTTATTAGTTCTTAGAATAAAAGCTGGTTTAAATCTGTGAGTGTTTATAACTTTCAAAATGATTATTTTTCATGTGTTTATATATATATATTAACTAAATATCCATTTTACATTATAGTTTATAAATGTGTATATGACTGTACTATATCTGATAGACTTGGTTAAAGGGGCACTATTATGCTAATTTTCAGGTTCATATTAGTATTGTGGGCCTCGACTGTGACAAGTTTCCATGCTGTAATGTTCAAAAAGCTCTTTATTTTACACCTAAAAAGTTACCCCTTCATTGGGTTAAGCCAACAATACTACCTTGTTCTGAAAATGTCATGGTATGGGTTAAAATCGTGGTACATAACGTAGGTAAGAGTATGTTGCATACATGATTTGAGTTAATTACATAAGTACATTACGTAGCTTAGACCAAGTCAACTGCTTTTTACTAAAGATACTAACAGTGGCCTCATAGAGGAAAGTATTGTGTTCGTTTGACCCATTTGTGCATACAGGAAGTGTTGTGGTTTCCAAACTGCCATATTTAAAATGTTAAGAGTCAGAAATTGTACTTGAGGAGCACTTGGGACATCTAACATGCATATTTTTCAATATCTGAAATTGGACTATAGCCGTTACCAAGGTGGTTTGTTACAATAAGCCATTTTTGAGAAGTTTTTTTTTGGATGCTTGAGGGCTCCAAATTCCTTGGCTGCTGCAGGCTAACTCTATGCAATACTTTGTGTGGTTGTGAATATAACACACATCACATGTACTGTTCAGTAAGCTTATGTCTGCAAACCAGGTGAACTGCACTAACCAGCTGGCTTTCATCAATGTCGACCAAGAGTTAAGGTTGGCTAATGCCATTGAGCCTGAGGCTTTTGAAAACAATGAACAAGACTCAACGTTTATTTAGGCTTATAAACAACTGTGTGCTCATGTATCTGTCCATGTACACGGCCTCAGATAAGAAGACTTGTGATGCATGGTTGGTCTCTTTAAACACCTGTCCATAATTCATAACTGATGCCTTTTCCCTAGAGAACTGTGTAAACATTTGTAAAGTTTTTGTTGCACAACACTGATATCAAATCTAGTATTGCCCATAGTATTCATGACAGCACTATAACTGAACCATGTTTCCCACCATGCAACAGTGGGAAACTACACTGGCACACATAGCAGCTCAACCTTCTACCGTCCTTCCACCAATACCCGCCCTGCATTCTTCTCCTCCCCCCATTAATTTCCTCCTCCAGTCCCTCACCACGATGAGTCATGATTCTTGGCACTACTAATCCAAAATCCCTCCACCATATCCTCAATCTTCTTTTACCTTTTGTTCTTGCCATTGGCTCTTGACCGCCTTATTAGCATGGAAACGCACTAAAAACAAAATAGACTCCCATCTTCTTTCAGCCAAAATGGATGCCTGCCCAAGAGGGAGGCATTTGAGTGCACAGAGTTAGAAAGCACAGAGGGACTGACTCAAATTAAGAAAATAACATGTGGCAATATCGATATGAGTTTGCGCTTTCAACACAAAGGAAAAAAATTGGTTGGGGACACAAGTAGACAGCACTAAAGGGCAATTCCTGCTCCTGTTGCAAAATGCATATGACTGAAGTGAAATCATGCTGATCTTATCATATATCATCACCAGGCTTTGAATCATGTGTGAGGTTCATTCAAAACAGATCTTGCTCTCGGAACATCAAATTGAATTTCAGTAATTCCGCCATGAACTATGCTTTCTGTTGGTCGTATGACTCTCATTACTTTGGCCAATACTGTAAATAATCTAATTATGTTTCAATAACATTTTGCCTAAATGTATCAAAATGCAAAATTCTATAAGGCAAAGGATATATATTCACATTACCTTATATACAATTTAAAGTTGATTTCTGAACATTACAACATGACAACATTAAGTCATGTTGGAAGTATTGTTACTTTTATTTTTCACTTGAGGTCAGAAAGAGAGCTTACCACAGCTTTTAGAAGCAATTGTTCATTGCTCATGATGAGTACGATATCATAGGCAACATGTATATTTCAGAAAAGTGTATATTTAGCATTAATATTTGCATTTTACAAGATGACTTTATTGGTGCAGACCAGAAAAAAATTATTGACAAAGTTTGCATATCTAATTTTAAATATTTTTGGTCTGTACTTGACTGTAAGGTAATGTATTCCTATTGTATGTTTGAGTATGATCATCATCTGCCCGCAGCAAAATCTCTTGCAACTTTAGTCTAGTGTAATTTAGTTCCAGTTTAAAATCAATTTAAATTTAAATATCTGCAGATTTTGGCTAAATCCTTGTCTCTTGCTATTCCTGCTCAGGGCCTACACTGAAAGAAAGGGGAAAATGGGGTTGTTCAATTTGCAAATATGCATTTAATATATGAAACATAATTTATTCATGTTTCTCGTCGAAACATGAATCAATCATGTAGAACTATTTTAATCTTGAGAGCTGTACGTTCTATAAGTCTAAATCATATTAAGAAATAAGAAAAAAGTTATGTTTGTCTCTGTAACTCCGCCCACTGAGCACATACGTCAGCAGCTTGCTCTGCAGCCGATTAGTCAGCTTCTAATTATTATTTACAAATATTTTATTCACAAATGAATATGGTCGGACTCAAACCCGTACTTTAATAGTTTCGTAATTGAACCTGAACAATATGGCACTTTAATGGACAAGATGTAAAGCAGAAAAAAATTGCAAAATATATTTATTTTGAAAAATGTGAAGCTTTTTCTTTTTTAAATAAAGGAGGGGGGGGAGGGGTTCTACCATTTGTTCTTCCCGCATCGGAGGAGTAAGCTGGTTCTGTCCCGAGAACATCTCTAAAAGTTAGTTGAAGTTATTTAATGTCATCAAATGTTCGTCATAGTTACATGTTATCACAAGACGCATTGTTTGCAAAAAGCAGAGTTCACATTTTCCGTTACAACGAGCAACGTAAATACAGCTGTCAATTTGTAAACATTGTCATTCACTGGTGTTAGCTAGGATAAAGCCATAAGGTGAGTTTATATTGATTGACTTGTGTTTAGCGTGTTTTTTTATACTGTGAGTATTTGTAGAGCGTAAGTCCGACAGTTGCTTGATTTACAATATTTAAAACTATGAACCTTGCCCAAAGTTATGCACATTAAACCGAGCTCAGTGGGGAGTCATAGATGATGGATGAGCTTGCGGCATGTTTGCATGTCTATAGGGTACGTCTTGTTTTAAATTATTGTTTCATGTCTGCTGTCAGGCGGTGTAGAACTTAAAAACTGTTTATGTCTCTGCTTTGATCCGCTCTGTGTTCATGTAAATACCGTAAATACACACAGATCAAAACAGAGACACAATATTGTGTGTGGGGGTGTGTCCCGGAAAGCGACACTTGATACTGGAAAGTGGAGGATATTAATGATTGTGTTACATTTTAGCAGCGGTGCACATACCATTAATATGGGGACATGCCGGACAGACAACCCAGTCTCATAAAAAAACGTGTAATAACTATGTTGGTCCACAACGTAGGACGTAGTATTTCTACAAAAACGCCTCTGAAATTGTAAGATCCCTACGTTTTTGTTCACCATTCATTCCAATGGCTGGCGTCTATGTCACGTGATCTTCACATTTCTCCCTGCAGAAAAAAAAAGTATGGCCGAACTTCGTTTTATTCTCGGTGTAAAATGCCTATTTTAAAGTTAGTTTGGCCATTAAAATGCGTTTTGATGTCATTTGATGCGAGAAATATGAGTTGTTATTTCAGATTATGCGTGCAGTTGATGCACATGATCGTTAGTTTGCTAGTTATTACGAAGATTACTTCAGGAAATTGTGTCGATACAACATTTTCATTGTTACCAAGGTGGTTGCTAGGGACGCTGCTATCGATATTATTTCTGTTATGTTGTGTAACAGTTTAATAGTGTAATCTTTATTGCTACCCCCTTCCCCGTCAATGTATAGTGTTGGTCCACAGCGCAAACGTATTAGTTTAACAAAATCCGCATCTAAAATTGTGGCATAGATACGTTATTTTCCCCTGTGCAATTCCAGTCTCACATCTCAGATCACATCGTCATAAACAAATACCGGAAACAGACCGAAAACACTTTATTCCGAGTGTGCTTGCTTTTCTCTTTGAAAGTCATCACATAACGGCATTTTAATACACGGTTCGGCTGCATTAAATATTACATATCTGCCGTAGTTCTCTATTTATAGAGCCCTGATGAGAAGACTTCTAGACAAACATGAGGAACTGCCGCCAACACTGAAAACGTGACATGGGTCATAAATATATCAGCCATTAAACAACATCTTACATTTCTTTTCACACAATACGTCTCCTTGCAGTATCAACACTAATTCGGCTGACTTTTATATTTGGTCCAATTGGTAGATAGGCTGTATTTACACCATAAAGGTGTAATATATATATATATATTAGGGATGCACGATATTGGTTTTTTGAAACCGATACCGTACTTTTATTACTTAAGTCCAACAGACTTTTTACAGTGAAGCTTAAATAAAGAAATCATGTTGCTTTAACAGGTACAAGTTAAATATACTGAGCATATTAAAAGCCTAAAATGAACATAAAAAAAGTCATGTTGGTTAAACATAGGGTAAATGAATATACCTATATTAAAGGAAATATTCAAATGAACATAACAATTTCATGTTTCTTTGACATAACATAGTTGTGTGTCTTTAACATAATGGAATAGTTTTGAGTACACATGTGTTTAATGTGTGCAACCGGTTTCCATATTAAAATCATGTTAATCCAACGGCCTTTTTTTTCAGTGTACCTTTGATCACTTAAGAACTGATTTTAAAATGATATTCCTTCACCTTGTTGTGAGTAAAATAAATTAGCAATATAAAGTGCAATTCTAACAAGTTTGATACAGACCCTGATTTCAACAGTTCTTTCAAGCCAAGAAACCATCACATGACAACTAAACAAACATGAAATCACAATGAATCATCAGATGATTTGCCCTTTGGACATGTTTGCTTGGTAGATAAAGTTAGAAGTAAGATGTCAGATGCATCCGCAGGTCAACAAAGCTGTTTGAGATCAATCCTGTTGTCCCTCGATACTGCAAACAATCATTCGGAGCAGCTAAGAACTGGCTTTTTTAAAAGCCTCTGGTTCATTTAGCTTTTTGTTTTAGTTGTAAAAGTTGCATTCAGGCATATTTGGACAACCCAAGTATTTAGCTAAGGGTAATACATCAACAGTTCTACATCTGTGAAGTTTCATTTTAAGGTTGTCCATAGCGGGTATTCGGGTACTGCCATTTATTCCGTAATCAATTGTAAAGAGGCTTTGATCATGTCTAGTCACATGCTTCGAGAGATTGTCATACTTTCTGTCGTTACAACATCAATAGCCTGAGGTTGTTTGCTGGAAAATCACAAACCAAGCCGGCTGCTGATATTTCTTGTTTGACAGGGCAGGATAAATGAATATGACGAAAAACAGACCTTAACACTCTATAAACATCTCAGAGGACCTATCGGCTGTCAGCTCTGCACAAAGCTGTCCTTCACAAGGGCATCTCAGAGTGTGTCACAGCTTCTGTGTGTGGGCCGGTACTAAGGGTGTGTTGATGCTTGTAACTCTCTTGCCCCTGTGCTGCACCCGACCATAAAAGTCACACAGGACATAGAATCACTCATCGATGCAAATCAAGCAACATATCAAATTAGGATCAAATTGGCATGAAAATGTCTCGTTGTCGTGAGATTAGCATGACACAAGCACCAAATGTGATGTTTTTGTAAGTGGGTGGTTTCATTACACCAGTTCAACAATAGCTTTTCCAGCAGCCTTTCCTGGCAGGATACAGTGCAAACACACTGAACAGCCCCTTTTTGTTTTAAGGCCCCATTGTGTTGCTGTTGAGCCGTCTACAGTGAAAGACGACCCTTCCTCTCAGAAAGACGGAACTGTTTTACTTTACGTTCTTCTGGAACAGCAGGTTCTATGGGGGCCTCTGATATTCTAGCACAAGCAGGGCCGGCCCTAGACATTTGGGGGCCCTAAGCGAGCTTTGGCTTGGGGGCCCCCCTCACTCTAGCGCGTTCTCACTACACACAACACGGAACCAACTTTTGTCTTATGATGTTAGCATAAGCACACATATTGTATAAATAAGCATGTAAACACTGTGGACCTCACCTCCTCTAGGGGGGTCCAGGGGCATGCTCCCCCGGGAAGATTTTTTTTTAAATATTGAAGTTAAAAGCATCAATCTGGTGCACTTTGAGAGCAAAATTAAGAGATCTATGCATACATCTCTCAACACCCATATGAAACAGAACTGTAAACATATTTTTCTTTATGGATATTTTACAAATCACTTAAACTGTATTCTTGTTTTGTCATATAGTATTTCATAACTGTTTTTAATTTATTCTCTCTGGCTGTCCATCTCATAATGTTCACATAGAAACTAGCTGTCAATAGGAATATCATTCAGAAGAATTATAATTTCTTGCAAAAATCTGTCACAAAAAGAGGTTGCACATTTAAATTCAGGTGTTGTTACGTCAGTGGCCAAACAGCCACATTTACTGCTGCAAATACGTTCAAACATGCTGTTGACACGTAAAGCAGTGGCAACTATGCCACCATTTCAGCTGACTTTTTCTCAGAAATACTGTCACATAACATCCATATATTTCAGTGCTAGGTTGATGCTTAGCTAAGCTAACTATGAAACACTTTAACTGACAGGACTCAGGATCAACTGTGTACTGTAAGGTAGCTTCTAGCTTCATGTCGAACAGTAAGTCAACATTTCCCAGAGAGCTTTCTTTGAAATCACCAAGTAACGCTAAAAAATATTACATTTAGATTGTATGACAAAGTGTTTATTTAATATATCTGGCTAGCTATAGCTACTTGCTAACGGTTTAGCTTACCCCCGCGATTCAAAGTAACGTCAACGTAGCTGTAATTTATTCTTTGCTTACATGTTCGCATAACTTGGAAGTTTACTGACATTTACATACCTTGTTTACCTGGCTCAAGTGGTGGCTCTGCCACTTGAGAATTGTCGTCTTTTTTAAGAAAATGTTTTCTTATGTCCATCTTCAAAAACTCTGAGTCCGACTGACAGTTTATTTTAAACATTGTCACAGCTCACAGGATAGGTACCTGTCAGCCAATAAGACAGATGTGTATTTCCATTCAACTCTCTGGTTGCTCTGGTATCTTGCCTCTGTTGCATTCACTGAACACGGGAAATTACAATCCTGCCGTCCTCTCTTGTGTCATGATGAGGTTCAGGTTAAGCACGGTTAATGTATTATATTATTGACTCAATAATATAATACATGACTTTGAGAGTAGGCAATCTAGGCATATTAACATAATTAATTAAACATACTTATCACGGTGTACTGAGATTTTTTTTCTTTTTCTAAGGGGCCCCTAAGCCCCTAAGCGGTCGCTTAATGGGTCGGGCCGGCTCTGAGCACAAGGCTGTACAGAGGTACAAGCACAGACATTTTAAGGAACTGTTGCTTGAAAAAAGGCATGTTTTTCCTTTTTCTATCGCAATGTAATGTTTCTGAACCAGCTTTCTGGATCTATAACTTGTGTATGGTGCAGACCCAAGTGCATGGTGTTCCAATGACGCACCCTACAAATGTATTTCTTTATGTTGGTTATTAGAAATGTTATGGAAAGATACTCTTCTGCCAGTATTATTTACTGTAAATCCCATTGGGTTGCCTTACACATGCATTAAGTGAATGAGAGCTTGTGCTGATGGAGGTTGTCTCAGTGAACTACAGCATTTTGGCTTGGTTTAGCTTACAAAAGTTTAGAGACTGCCTGCTAAAATGACACTTTCCCATTAGAAAGAAGTCATTCCATTTTAAAGTATGTGCTGAAATGACACTGTCCCATTAGAAATAAGTCATTTATTGTTCAGTTTGTGAGAGTACTTCATTGGAAAAGGGGAGAAAGCCGTTTCCTTCCCAGTCATGTAATACATGTACGCTATGCAACCCCTACAGTATGTTTGCATCAAGTATGGAGAACAGCCATTGTGAGATGTACATTTCAACCTGCTACTGACAACCATTGGGTTGTCAGCCAAAGTATATTTCGCGACCCATGTAGGTTTACAATCGACGCCATCCGCGATCGATTAACTAGTGGACTACTTTACCTGTTTGCTCCGCTATCGCGTGAAGGGTCTGCTCCACCAGCTACCCCCCCCCTCCATTCTCGACTACCGCCACAAGTATATTTCAGATCTGTGGGAAACACCGAACATAGTGTGTGGGGTTCCAGGTTATTTAAAAAAATAACTGTTGACAATAACAGGAAGTTAAGAAGATACTGTTTCAAAAGTTATATTGAATTTTGAGCAGCTACTATCATTACCAACTGTATAAACCCTAACCCTAACCACATGTGTCGTTAGACAGCCACAGCAAGACATGTCATTTTTCCATTCAATTGTAAAGCATTTTTCTGGGATAAACTTTGAAAGGTTTGAAAAAGCCAATTAGGTGAATAAACTGGGCATAGCTGTATACAGCCTGTAAATAGAGTAGAAGTAATGGAAGTTGAAGCGAAATGACTGATAACCCAACAGTCCCATTCTACGACTACTATTTACCTACTATTTTACTATTCGGGCAGACATTTTTGCACAGAATTGCTACAGAATGATCAATCAACCGTGAAGTTCCTTTTCCTACCACAGTCTAACTTGATATTGTTTAACTCTAACAGAGGTTTGAACTAATACAATAAAGCATGGTCAGAAAAACTTGGAGGAAAAAGAGGATATGGAGAGAAAACGATAGTTACGGCTGTAACTACGGTTCTATGAGTCCCGGATGACCGCCAGAGGCGGTGCTTTTAGCACTGGATATGTCCATCACACGCATGCGCAGTTCGAGTACCAAATAACAACAAAGTCACCTGTGACCCACGTGACTACGGCTACATAGGCCGGCGTCATTAGTGGATCGGTTCCCGGAATCTTCTCGCGAGCACACAAGAATTCTGAGTGACCGGAAACTCTGGTGGTCATCCGGGACTCATAGAACCGTAGTTACAGCCGTAACTATCGTTCTATTTCGTCCCTAATGACCGCCAGAGGCGGTGCTTTTAGCACTGGATGACTATACCAACCATGTCACGAAGAATCCGAACACTTGCTTACCTAGCTGGAAGCAGCGGAGCTCGGCAACAGGACCATGCCCAAAGGATGGGGAGTGGCGACATTGACCCGGTAGAACCTGGAGAATGTGCCAGACGATGCCCACGACGCCGCAGCGCAGATCGTCTCCAGGGACACCCCTCTCAGGGCAGCCCAAGACGTTGAGATGCTCCTTGTAGAGTGACATCTCACCCCTGATGGCGGGGGGGGGGGGGGGGGCACTGGCCCCATAGGCATGTGTGATTGTATCCACAACCCAGTGGGACAGCTGCTGTTTGGAGAGAGCACAGCCCCTTCTCGTGCCGCCATGGCAGATGAAGAGCTGCTCTGACTGTCATATATGGGCCGTAGCACCAATATACACCTCTAGGGCACGCACAGGGCACAGCAACTCTGTTGTGCCGTTCTCCTGTGGGACATTAAAGCGCGCTAGCTGGATAGGCCGATTGGAGTGGGCTAGTGGAAGCACTTTGGGCAGGAACACCACGTTTGGCCAGAGGGCAACACCCGAGCCATCGGAGTTCCACCTCAGGCATGTATCACTCACAGAGAGAGCATGTAGCTCTCCAACTCGTTTCCCTGAGGTCAAGGCAAGCAGAAATGCTGCCTTCAGGGACAGCCACTTAAGCTCCACCCGGGCTAGGGGCTCGAAGGGAGGAGATGACAGGGCATCCAGCACTATGGGCAAGTCCCAAGCTGGAGCCCTCGGGGTGCTAGGGGGACGCTCCCGTAAAGCCCCTCTCAGGAAGAGGGACAATAACCTGTGGCGCCCCACTGTGGCGCCGTCCACTCCCACATGACGGGCAAATATAGCAGCCGTATAGACCTTCAAGGTGGAGTGAGAACGACCACTATCTAGAAGGGACTGCAGAAACTCTAAAATGGTGGCCACCGAGCAACGCTCCGGATTCTCGGCCTTGCCCGAACACCAGTGGGAGAAGAGCTTCCATTTGTACTCGTACTGTACTCAAGTGGATGGTGCTCTGGCCTTCAGGATAGTTTCCCTGACAGATGCCGTGAAAACGCTCAACAGTGGGTTTGGCCCCTCAGAGGCCAGGCCCAGAGCTGAAGGCGGTGAGGGTCGGGATGCCAGATCCGACCCCCGAGCTGTGACAGAAGGTCCTTCCTGTTGGGGAGACGCCATGGTGGGCTGCAGCAGAGACTGCGCAGCAGTGGGAACCAGACTCTCCCCGGCCAGCAGGGGGCGACTAGAAGGAGCCTGTGCCCCTGAGTAAGAACCCTGTAAAGCGTCTGCAATATCAGAGGCAGTGGCCAGTCGTGCGCCAAAGCATCCTGCCCCATCGGGCTGGTCACCTCCGACCAGGAGAACCAGAGGGGGCAGTGCCTTGATCCTTCCGAGGCGAAAAGGTCCACCTTGGCCTTGCCAAAAAGGCTCGAAATTGTCTCCACCACCTCTGGATGAAGCCTCCACTCCCCTGATGGGGGTTTGTGCCGAGAGAGGAAATCCGCAACCTGATTTCGGTCTCCTGGTAAAAAGGCTGCCCGCAGACTGGTCAAGCGGGGAGACGCCCAAGACAAGAGGTTCTGTGAAAGCCGGAGCAGCTGCACGGACCTGGTGCCCCCTTGGTGGTTGATATGGGCAATGGCGGACATGTTGTCCGAACAAACAAGCACATGCCTGCCCGCCAGTTGGGGTAGAAAGTGCTTGAGTGCGAGCAGCACAGCCCGAAGCTCTAGCACATTGATATGGTGCGCCCCCTCCTGGGTGGACCACTGACCCTGAGCAGTTCTGCTCTGCCACACTGCAACCCACCCAGAGAGACATGCATCCACAGTGACAGTCTCCCGGCGGGATGGGACGACGTCCATGGGCGCACCCATCAGAATATAGGCCCTGTCCCCCCAGCATGACAGAGAGCAGAGGCACAGCTGTGACACCCTGACTCTCCTGTGCCTGTGCCACTTGGCATACAAGTGGAGGCTGTTCAGCCACATCTGTATGGGGCGCAAAGACAGCAGGCCTAAGGGCACAACGGCTGAGGCAGCCGACAGTGTGCCCAGGAGCCGGAGGAACTGGATGTAAGGCACCATCTTGCCCAGCCTGAAGGTGGGAAGAAGGTGGGAAATGTCGTCCACACGACGAGGTATCAGATAGGCCCTCATGGCGACCGAGTCTAGGACCATCCCAAGGTAAATAACCTGTTGGGCAGGGTCCAGACAACTCTTCTCGATGTTCACTCTCAGGCCCAACCGGGCTACGTGAGACAAGAGGCGCGCCGTATCCTGGGCCACTTGAGGCCGGGATGGCGCGCAGACCAGCCAGTCGTCTAGATACGGCAGGACCTTTACGCCCTGCTTTTGCAGGGGTGCGAAAGCTGCCGCCACGACCCTGGTGAACACCCTTGGAGAGAGGGAAAGACCGAAGGGAAGCACCCGGAACGGATAGTGTTGGCCCTGAAAGGCGAACCTCAGGAACTTCCGGTGATGGGGTGCATTCGGCACGTGGAAGTAGGCGTCCCTCAAGTCCACGGTTGCGAACCACTCCCCCTGTGTGACAACACGAAGGGTGTCTGTTGTGGTCAGCATATGAAAGGGCAGCACCTTGAGGAATCTGTTGAGTCCCCTGAGGTCCAGCACTGGACGGAATCCGCCGACTTTCTTGGTTACAAGAAAGTACGCCGAGTAGAACCCCTCGGTCTGAAACAGAGGGTCTACCGGCTCGATTGCGCCCTTGGCCAAGAGGACGGATAACTCTTGGGCCAGAGCTAAGGCCTTCGCCGGGTCGCTGACAACTGTCATTCTGACCCGGTTGAAGGCTAGGGGCCGGCGTCGGAACTGCAATTCGTATCCCCGGGTTAGGATGGAAACCCAGGGGTCGGAAGTACAGGCAGCCCAGTAACTGAGCTGCTGGGAGAAGCAGCCGACGACTGGCTTCAGGGCCTCGCCCCCCGGCCTCTGGAGCCCCTTGGGGGGCGCCGGTAAGGCGCTGGGGTAAGAGGCTGCCTAGAAGGCCGGCGATCAGGGGCCCGAAAGCCACTGGGAGGCAGTTGAGTGGGCCGCCGCGAACCACCACCATACGCTGGTGGCTGAGTGTGCCTGCTAGAGGGGCCGCTGGGCCTGCTGGGAGTGGGCACAGGCCTATGAAGACCCGAGAGCTGCTGCCTGGTTTGCCTAGCTTGGGCAGCCCGCTCCAGTGCCTCCAGGGCAGCTGCTCCAAACAGCTCCCCTGGCTCGACTGGCACGCTACGGAGGACTCTCCTACATGTCTCCGTTAGAGGAGATTGCGCCAGCCACACCTGGCGGCGAGTCTGCACCAGAAAGGACATAACTCGCCCCAGTTCCCTAGTCATTAACGCAAAGGCCTGTAGTGATGCATCACTGAGGCCCAGCAAAGGAGGCTCAGCCGGAGCCTGCTGCAGAGAGGTGGAGACGGCCAGCATTAAATGGGAGAGGGAGTTCCCGATACGACCCATGCGTGCCGCTGTGTCGTAGGCCCTACAGAGCAGTTCGTCTGTGACCCTGCACTGAGGCCGAGGGCACCTGGCATCAGGCCTTAGGGCCTCATCAGGAGCCAGAATCAGGGAGGCGATGGTGGGCTCAATGGGTGGCATGCGACCCAGCCCCACTCTCGCCGAATCCTGCATGGCAGCCAAGGTCCGGGCATCAGAGCCGGAGTGTGAGAGGGCCTTGGTGTCCCTCCAGCATGCATGGAGCTCCCTCAGGTACTCCTCTGAAGGAGGAACAGTGAGGGGGACAGTGGCAGGGCTACGCCTGAAAAAGGCGTTAGCCTGAGCTGGATCGGCCTGCGGAACCGGAAGCTGTAAGCATGTCAGGGCCGCACGAATAATGGCCGCCATAGAGGCGTCCTCCTCCTGCAGAGAACCCTGAGCAGAGGAATGGGAAGCCTCCTCGGGAGTGAGCAGGGCCTCGTCCTCCACCTCTTCGTTGAAGAGGTTAGCCGAAGCCGCTAGAGACATGACGTCGTCATGTGAAGGTGCGACAACCGAAGGAGGGCCGGGCGGCAGGCTAGCAGCCCCTATACCGGCCCCTGGCTGAAGGGCCAAGAGGAGCGTCTTCATCGTACCCATGTCGGCAGCTAATTGATCCACTTTAGTGGACAGCCTATTTCTAGACCTCCTATTGGGGGGTGACCCCATAGCCGCCGTTCCCCCGCGTCGCTGGGAAAGGCTAAACTGCTCTGGGGGAAAATGTGACGAGGAGAGGTGTTCATTGGCTGCCGCCAAATGCTCCACCTCTGCAACTCTAGCTACTCTGAGCGCCCGAGGCATACAGCTACAGTTCATGCAGGCGTTCTGCGTGAGACCCTCCCTCAAATGCTCGAGACCAAGGCAAGAGGGGCAGCGGTCATGGCCGTCCTCTGGCTCAAGAGGAGCTATACAGGCACTACATGAATGAGCCATTATGTAGGTGGCCAGATGCAAGGTAACCGGGAGCGGGTGCGAGGACACAGCCTTCACCAGCTACCTGCTGAAGGGGAGAGTAGAGCAATGCTCCTACTCGCCGAACACAACAAGAGATGTAACTTTCCTACACCCAAGTCACCAGCAAAGGGAGCGGAAGCGAGAGCACTGCCTTCACCTAGCTGAATAATACAAAACAGAAGCTCAACAGGCCGGCTTAGCCAGCGGTTGCTGCTAGCCCCGCTACTGCTAACTAGCTAACCGAGGAAACAGAGCTAAACTGTTAACTCAAATATGCCAATAATAGCTCGGCAGTACAAAATAGCACAACAAGTGCAACTCCTGGGAGAGGGAGCGGAACCGCTGCCGTCACCAAGAAAAAAAGTTAAGCAAAATAGTAAACAAGATAGCACGGGTAATCCCGGCGTCAGCCAACGCTGCGCGCCAGGACACAGTTAGACTGAGCGATGCTACTGCTAACTAATTAACAAAGAAACAAAGCTAAAGCTGGAAACTCAAATGCTAATAATAGCTTGGTACAATGCCACGGTCAGCAGAGATACAAAATAGCACAGCAAGGCAACTCCTGGGAGAGGGAGCGGAAACGCTGCCGTCACCGAAAAGGTTAAAGCCAAGTAGTAAGCAAGACAGAAATCAGGACAGCTTGGCTGGGAGAGGGAGCGGAAACACTGCCATCACCGACCAAGCCGACACCAACCTGTCCGTCGAAGTTTTCCGCGTAGCCGGCCACAGCTCCTGGGGGACGGGTAGCCCGTAGCCCCGACTGGAATAGTCGCGAAACTGCACTCAGCCGGCTGTAAGCGGGGAAATCCTTAGATCCAACGTTCCAATGAATGTGTGTAGGTTACAAAAATGCAACCACGGTACTCTCGCGAAGCGAGAAGATGAAAAGGAACCGATCCACTAATGGTCGCCGGCCTATGTAGCCGTAGTCATGTGGGTCACAGGTGACTAGTGCTGGGGGGAAATGATTATTTCGAAAACAATTAATCGGGCGATTATTTGATCGATTAGTCGACTAATCTAACGATTATTTTTCTGTTGTTCAATTCATAAAAAACGTTATGTAAAAATGTCTTTTTTCACGATACTGTGTCTCAGCGGATCTTAATATTTAAGAACCTATTAATGTGTTATACCAGATTAACGGAAATAATCTCAGTTAACTGACGATACAAACCATGTTTACCAAAACAAAACACAAGTCTCATAAGAAGCATCTAAATGATCCATGAGCGAAAAATGCTAACGGACATTGGCACAGAACTCAAGATAAAAGTACCCTTATTACTCATCGTAGCTGCACATACAAGATATCCGATTAAAACTGAGACTCCACAGATTATGTAGGTATATAGTATCATCACTGAGTGATCCGGACTCGCGACAGGGGAAGCAAATACAGTCATGTTCAATGGCATTAAAATGAGAAAAAACGCGGCTGAATCGGTTAATCCATAGGTTTTTAACGTCTATGTATAAAAAAATTATTGAATTTATAATCCATAATTCCATTTTTATGTAAAAATCGGAGAGCAAATGCTAGATGCTAATGGTAGCCACCACAGCTAGCTGCCACTTTAAATGTTCCAACATAGCCGTTGTGCTTGTGTGATATGCCAACTCCATTTGGCAAAGACTGCAAATGACAATATCTTTGCGTTTTGGACTAACTTTAAAATATTCCCATGCTTTTGAAGACCTAGGGCGAGATGTTTTCGTTTGAGGGCTTCGTGCGCAATCCTGTGAGGAGGAGGTGGTAGCCGTTTCAGTCTCCATTGTGTTTGAAGTGCGATTGCGAACTGCTTGTTGCTTTGGGTGACCAACGTGTGTGTAGCGACGCGTCGACGCGGAAATATGTCGTCGACGATATTTTGAAGTCGACGCGTCGACGTCGTCGGCACTACAGGTGACTTTGTTGTTATTTGGTACTCGAACTGCGCATGCGTGCGATGGACATATCCAGAGTTAAAAGCACCGCCTCTGGCGGTCATTAGGGACGAAATAGAACCAACATGTTCTATGGAAAAAACCTGGTACTACTCAGCTTAGTGGCCATGCGCCCAGTTTACCAGTGCCCACAAAAAGTTAGGTTCCCTTTTTGAATTTCAGTCTCCTGCTCTTTCCTTCTTCTCTTTTTGAAGAGCAGCATTTCCTGATTCATGAAACAAAGATTATGTATAGCGTGCTAGGTTAGTTTGTACCTTTTCCTCACATATCACATATGCATTTTATCCGTCTCCTGTATTTATATCAAAACACACACACACACACTGTATCTTCCTCTTATGTTTGTTCTATGTTTGTCCTTGTATGATCCCTCTAACACTTTTCCCCACCATCCCTCTCCCGCTATGCCACACCCATCGTCGCTATGGCAACAGGGTTTACCACAGAGCAAATGAGTATGCCAGATGCATATGGAAATAGTTTGTAGTGGTTGCCTTGGATACAAGACACATGGAACCACACACGTGTAATTCCGCACTGTATGGCATGTGGTTATGCTCGGAAACTCTGCAGCAGTGGTGTGTCACGGGATATTTCAAAGCAAGGGACTGGACAGCTTGACTCATGCACAGCCCTCAAGAAATAACACATTCTCATATAGGCTCATACTCTAATGTTTGCGTGACATTTGTTTCCGGTCCCTGCAGGCTGTAGGACAATGCAAAGACAACTGAACGTTGGCAGAAACTGGAAACGGAAAACGGAAGTCGTATAATGAGCGTGGTTTTTGAGCCAATTTGGAATTAGAGTAGTAGTGAGAATTGTGTGTATCAAATCTGTTTCCAATCAGAGTGCTGCTCACAATAGCCTCCATTGTTTTAGCTTTGTACGGTTTCAAATGCTGGGACTTATTTGAATACATTTGTAGGTCAAACATGAAGATATTTTTTGAAGATCTGTCTTTTTTACCACGTCAGACAATAGTCAAAAGCCATTCTGTAGCGACCCTTAGGCTATAACTTTTCAACAAGACAGAATGCAGAATGTGTGTATGCTGCTTCCCTGGTGGTAGCTGTCTGGACATGTGGTCTGTCTATGATGGTTTCTTTTTTCAGGATTAAGTGAAAACAGAAATGCTCGAAATATACAAAGGAAGGAATAGTTTGGTGTTATGCAACTCAGCAAAAGGTTGACTAACACTAAATACAGTGTGAACTCATTCTTCCCTACAAGAGCAGAGTGGAGTTGCACTTAGATGATATCATTCACATCTACATATCAATGATACATTATAAATATGTCATATATCATTTTTATTTTTATTCAGCCATATAAAATCCCTTAAGTTCTGTCTAAAACGTTCAGTCGCAAGTAAGTGAATTCCACTGTACAATTGAATGTGTTGCTTAAACTAACTCCAATGCGCATGTTATAGATGATTTTAAATGTATTGAAAGAATAAGAATAATAGGCATGCCCAGTTAAGAATGAACCTATTGTACAGAACCAATATAGCATTACTTGAAAGGGCATTAGTAAAGCGTTAAAAAGCAATATCGGAACCTATCAACTAAAAACCCTAACCCCAACCCAACAGCCATCATATATCAATCATTTACCTATTTCTCAGCTTTTTTAATTATTTCCATTCTTTCCACTTAAGTTTCTAATCTGACTGTAACAAAGACTGGTACATAGATATGGGAACCTGGCCAGGATATCTTGTAGCTGCCCTCGATATATTGGTTGTTGCCCCCAGTGGCTAAGTCTTCATCACTCAACCAGCCGATTGGTTCTCTAATTGAACTTTATTAAACAATACAGCCTAATTACATCTAGGGATGCTCCGATTGCCAATTTCGGGGCCGGAATCAGTATCGGCCGATACCGATCGCCAATCCGATCGAGTGGGCGGGGCCTAAATGGAAGATTTAAACTCAGTTAATGGGGCTCATTCACTGGAGCTTCCACAAACAACAATCAACTTAATTATTACATTCAAATGATGTACATTATTCAAGTTTACATTCACTTTGGATAATAACACGGGAGAAATGAGCGGAAGCGCTCTCTTTTCCTCTCTCCCTCTCGCTCTCTCCCCCTCTCTTCCTCTCCTGACAGCCTGTCAGTATCTCATGCAGCTCACTGATCCAGTAATGAGTGACCCGACAGTGAAGAATAAATATATTTATAATAACTAGTTTAGCTTGTTCCAGAGGTAAATAAAATGGCTAAGTGTGTTAGGTCTAACTCTTGTGTGTTTCGCTCCACTTACCGGTCCGGTGGGCGGAGCTGCAGGATTTCTGCTTCACACACGTTGCATACTGCTATTTTACTGTCTTTTTTGGACACCTTAAAATAATGCCAGACCGGTGAAGCCATTTTGGCGAGCTTGTTTTGCCGCACACAGAGACCTATTCTGTCATGTATTTTACGTCATGCGATCGGCTCTCGCAATCGGCATGTTTAGAGAGCACCGATCGATCGGTAGAGAGTGAGTGTCGGCCGATCTTGATCGGTGACCGATCGATCGGAGCATCCCTAATTACAATGAATCCTGGTCTAACTCCCACTCTACTACGTAAGTTGTTATTCTTCAATACTGCATGTCAAACCTTTATTATGTATTATATATTATTATTATTATTTATTACAACTCTCGTAAGCATTATAAACTAAAATGTGACCACCTCTATGTAGCCCCAGAACAATACTAACAGTGTTTTAAATACCACCGATTTACATCACTAAGACTCAGTTGAACTGAAAAAGAGCACGGAAAAAGAAATGGAACAGGAAAGACATTGGAGTCAAGCATGAAAAAGAAAGCGTTTTAGGTTGCAGTGGGAATGTCAGAGGAGGATTTTAGAACCTAGTAGAGATAAGTAACACTTACAGTAGCTCAACAAGTGATATTTATCATGCTTTTAAAACCCTAACTTTAGCTCATTCTCAAGTCTGTTTTAGAGGTTTGGTGAAACCTATGGAGGAGAAAAGGGGCATTAGTTTGGGGAGCTGATTTGTTATAGGCAATATTATTTTACTGTATTAGGATTATGTGTGTACTTGTGTGCGTTTGTTTCACTTCCTCTGCCTCTGTCTGGAGTCTAAAGAAATTATATGTTTACCTTTTTGTAATTACATGTGTCAGGGAAATCTGTAAAGGGCTTAAACAAATCTGCTCACAAGTTCACTCTGCATGCTGTATGCATCCAGATAATATGTCAAGGCCTTTTTTTGCAGTGAATAAGGACAGTCTAACAAAGTCCAAAAAAGTGCTGGCCCTCCCATGTGCCATCGGATTTTCAAAATCCATTCAGTCCTTGTGTTCCCCGATTCAATCCCACTCCAATACATTCATATTTGTGTATGCAACAATTAACTGGAACGTAAAACATCAGGAACACAGGCATGTTCATTGCAGTTCCAGCTTTTATAAATCGAATAAAAAATGTGTACAGTTGAATCTATTGTCGCCAATAGTTTCACATCCCCAGCTATCTGACAAAGGAGTCCCACAAGGATCTGTATCAGGTATCTTACAGTTTACTGTGTACATAAATAATGTCTATTTACCAACCAAGTTCTCAATTGTTATGCTGACGACACAAGCCTATATGCCATATGCTACAAATCATACTAGGCATTCTCCAAATAACAATGTGCTATTAATTAAACCCGCACATCTGTCAGTAATATAGAGCTTGGTCTAAATATCAAAAAGACTAACATCATTGCCATTCACAAGGCACATAGCCTATTCCCATTCATGCCTTCCACCGAAATGTTATTGCCATTGCAGCATTTTTAGTGTAAAGGAATTTGGAAGCAGATTATTCTACAAAAAACACTTTAAACACTTAAAAGCTAACAAGGCAAGATTCTACTTATACATGGCTAGGTAATGCTGTACTTAACCTTACTGCTTATATTTACTCTTAACATATTATAGCAGAAACTGATGGGATTGTTATTGGATGTGAATGTTGACGTGGTTGTTGCTTCATGAAAAATCAAGAGAGCATCAAAGTAGGTATGGTTTATCTGGACACCACTGAAATCCGTACCAAATGTTATGAGAATATATCCAACAGTTAAAAAGACATGTTGGTTTTGGTGGGCCAATCTACCAAGAAACAGGTTGAGGTTGATATTCTTGTTTTTCTTTCAATAAGGCATCAGAAGAATAGTCATTGATCAACATTGGTGGATTTCATGCCCATACACCAAATGTCATTGCATAAATTAGACCTTAGTAACACACATGTGTCCATATTCACTAAGACTGTGAAACACAAGCCAAGACATGCTGTTCAGTGTTTACACCCCTTTAGGCATCATGTAGTAGCAGCATAATCTACTATAATTTACTCAAAACAGTTGTAAATAATTTCCTTTTCAGCGTACGCCCAATGCATTCACTAAATAACTCATGAATCAAGTGTTTAGCAAAACGGTTTAAAAGTCAAAGCCTCTTCCCCTGGAAACCATGTGTTTTGGTCACTATCTGCAGCAGTCACAACAAAGATAAAAAGTAACCACCAGGTACAATACGTTGCTATGGAGATCAAATCTGTGCACACTCAAACACAATGAGTGACCTGCCTCCCTACTAAAGCTCCACCTCCAACAACGTGGCTCGCTTCCTGTTTCAAATATTCAAATCCATGTCTCTTTTAAACTGGTATTCAACCTGTAACACCTTAGTAATACAATATGCCATTCAGCAAGAATACACAGCACATATGGTACAAAAAGTGAATTAGCATCAGAACAAAACAAGGATATGCCAATGACCGCAAGGTCTTTTTTTGCGTAACATTATACTGCAGACAGCCTTCAGCCCGCAGACAGTAGATTAGTACCGTATGTGAGTATGGGAGCCCAATCTCAATCTCATTTTCACAGCATGTTTTTTTGTGTGTTAATCCTCTTTGTAATCTTGAAGATCTGCATGGGTCTGTCACATGTGGGCTGTGTTAGGTGAACACAAATGCAAACACATGCCAACATTTGCATGTAGCTGGGTGTGTCTGTGCTTAAACTCACACAAAAGCATATGATAAACAAAGGCTGATTGCAGTGTTTAAGTTAGGCCTCCTCTAATGGTTGACTGCTGAGTGACGCCTTCTTCATGTTGGTGTAATATGGGAGTCATTTTGGTTCAAATTCAAGATGGTGGGTGGCATACAGGCAAGAACAGAAAAACAAAACCATTTTCTTATCTTTTGTACTTTGTATTCTGGTATGGAATACGTACGATGGTAGTGAGCAAGGTGAATTTTACAGTACAGTAGACACAATGAGTGGGACTATTTTATCCCATTATGTAAATATGTTGGTTGAAAATTAAACTATATCTGATTTCATGTCAACTTCATTTCCTTTTGCTTAACCTCTTAAGCCCTGAGCCTGTTTTTCAGGTTTCAGGCTCGAAAATGCCACTAACACAACAAAGACTATATCTTCACTTCTAAAAGGGTTAAATTAATAATCTTTTCTCTCAAAGCAAGGTTACATCTTTGAGTTGGATGTAGAAGTGTCAGAATCAATATAGATGTTTTTATTTTAAAGTTAATTCAGATGGAACACAGTAAAAACATGTAAATTCTAATGTCCACCTAAAAAAAAAAACCCATTACTTATAGTGAAAACCACCCTTGAATGATGGGCTAGTAGACTAAAAGCTTTAGGAATCCAAACTATAACATATAATAAGTACCCTGTATCAAGATTGATGCAAAGCAAGTGAAATTTGACCTTTTTAGAGAGGTTTAGAAAAATAAAGTTCAAGCGGACTCACCTCTGCGTAATTTGGGAACCATCAGTTCCATTTGAACTTTTTCACTGTAAAAATCATTTTATTACTTTGAATTATCACTATAGGTATTCATTCCATCCAAATACAACGGTTGTGAACAAAATAAAAATAAAATAAAATAAAACATAGGCCTACTCTGTTATCCTCTTACCCCCTAAACGCACCAGGAGCGTCTGCGCCGCGTTACGTTGCGGCTGCGCCACGCTGCGACCTCCTCCTGCGACCTAACACACCAGGCGCGTTTCATGTAGTTGTTACCTTCCACTCCACAAACTGCAGCGACTAAAGACCAGGCCTTGTCCTTTCTGATGTTGTCCTTGTAAAAAGCATTGGTTACATCGTATAAAATGGTGTGTTTCTCCACTTCCATTATGAACACCTCGTCGTCCATTGTGCGTATCGTAGTGGAGGTGTTGTGATGAAGGAGGGGGGTCTGCTAAATTAGTATACGCGGGATGGGCCTGGCCCGGATGCTCACCTTTCCACTTCCTGCGAGGGGGGGGCTGCCTGCCCGACCTTACCTTACGGCTGCGCCGCGGCAAAAATAGGATTCATCCTAATCTTAGAGAAGCGCTGCGCCGAGCCGCTTCTGGGACGCGTCTGAGCCGTAACGCGGCGCGTGTGGTGGAATAGCACCCATTGACTAGAGTGGCCGCGATCCTTACGACCGCCGAGGCGCGGCCGTAACGCGGCGCAGACGCTCCTGGTGCGTTTAGGGGGTTACAGTGAGCCTCTGAATTAGCCCCGAGCGAAAAATGCTAACCTATTACTGCACCGAAAATCACTCCTAGCTCCCTTATTACTTATCCTAGCTGCACATCCAACACATTGTTTATGATCGTAAAGACACATAATCTAACGGTGCCCACCTCAACACTGAAAGATACAAACTCGCAACGTTATCAACAAAAACGTACATCAAAACAAGTGGCGCTAGCGCTAATGCGCTAGGCTAACATGGCTCACCTTCCTCTTTGTCTGGTCTAAACTGGTCTTCAATGGCATTAAAACGATAAAAACGATGATGTAGTTGATCCATAGGTTAATATCCAATGTGGCTGTGTCCCCTTTGAATTGTTCTGATAATCTATAAGCAATAAAACTGCAATTCCGTTATCTGCTGTCCGCTCTGTGCTCCATGCGCTCTGGGTCCTGCAATTCCTGCTTCCTTACGTAGTAAACAATAAGTAAAGTCTGCTGCGTAATGTACTTAAGCTGGCTGGCATTCTTTATACTTTACGCAGGACCATATCTCTGGAACCCATTGGTCGATTTGGGTTATTTACACCTTTTTTTTTAACCATTACATCCAATAGAATCGATGGGCAGTTCCCAAATCCACGTAAACATTACCATTGCGGACGTAATAGAGAAGCAAACGAAACATATCTGAAAGTACAAGCCTGGACGGCAAAACTTTATACCCAGTATATTGCCATAAATATGATGATGGATTATCAGTAAAAATGTCTACATGACACAAAGACATTGGATTAACCTTGAGCGGCGTTTTTATTCCGTTGAACACAACTTTTGATCACAAATCAAAAAACGTAAGACGTAATTATTGTAATATTTTTGAAACCGGATGTTGTTTACTTTCTCTTTTCTGGCTGATAGCTCCAGGAATTTGAGGTCGTACAGTGATGACATTACATGTGTGGAATCTGTGGAGTCTCAGCTTTAAATCGTATATCTTGTTTGTGCAGTTAAGATAGTAATAAGGGCATTTCTACCGTGAGTTCTGTGTAAAAAAGCGTTAGCATTAGTTAGCATTTTTTCGCTCAATGCTAATTCAAAGGCTTGGTATTACTCTTGTGTTTTTTTTAGCTAACAATTGTTCTTATTGTCAGTTAGCGGAGTTTCTTACCTTTAAAAGGGTATGAAACATTAATAGTTTCATAAATGTTAAGAAGCCCTGAGACATAGTCTCGTAAAAAAACGGTGGGAGGGGTCCACTGGGGGGACCTTCGGGCTTAAGAGGTTAAACAATGTGTGTCTCCTACGGAACTTTGGAATTTCCGTTGACTGAATTGCTATGTTAACTTCCCTCAAAACAAATGTAAAGACATTAAAAAAATTGGTCAAACCATTTGACTAAAATGTCATAATGCCAAAGGACCACTGTTTCTTTATATTTCATTACATTTTCGCGAACAAAAAAGTAGTTCCATGTGTGTTATCAAGCATCTGGTATACAGGTTCTCCTTTTATCAATGCCAAAATGATCACTTAACCAGTTGTTAGTATCATCGAGAAAATAAAGAAAAAGTCTTGGGCAAAATGTGTTACACCACACCTCCACACCAATAGGCGCATTCACACGGCGGTACTTTTCCCACAAAGGTTCATGCGAACTTAGTTCATGCGAACTCTTTAGTTTGCATGAACTAAGTACAGATCGCGTTCACACCGGAAAAAGTCCATGGGGGTGGATTAGGCAAATGAAGCCGCTGACGACACTTCTTCTTCTTCTGCTTTGGGCTTACTGGCAGGCCGCAAACCACTTCACGGCGTATACTGCCGCCCAAAGTCCCCGGCCGGAAGTCCCCGGAGTTGGGGACTGGCTTCAGTAGAAGCTGCTGGGAGTCCCAGCAGCTTCTACTGAAGCCTTCCGAGTAAATCGCCAGAACGCCGACACCTCCTCATCTCCACCGCTCCCATGTTTTATTTTGTGTTGCCATAAGTTAGTCTCTCTGCGTTTCTGCGCTGGACTAATGCTAATGCTAATAATGGTAATGCAAGGATAATAAAATGGCAGCTTCACAAAACCTTTTGGGAGTTTTACGGGGCTTGGTTTGCAATCCGCCCAGCCAATCAGAAATATAGCTCTTTTCTCACAAAAGAGCCACTCGAAAGTCCATGCTCTCTAGCAGGGACTTTCGAGGGGGTAAAAAGGTTCGCATGAACTAATTTTAGTACCGGCTCTTTTTGGTGTGAACGCGATCATGAACTAAGTTCGCATAAACCTTTGTGGGAAAAGTACCGCAGTGTGAATGCGCCTAATGCCTGCACTTAAAGGGAAATGGAAACACTTTTCAAACTGCTTTCCATGCGACAATATTCCCATTAGGAAATGTATGTATCTAGTCTATTTCCAATGTAAACGATCGAGATACGCGAATTTACTTTTTGAAATACGTGCCTAATGACCATGGGCGCTTCCATTGCTCCGGGACTTTTCCAGTGACGTCACTGAGTGGGTACGGCTTCCTGGGCCAAAGCTCAATAACAAACAACATGGCGTGCAATGCACCAGTAGTTTACATTACAAGAAAACGGTCGTCGTCAGGAGTTTATTGTATTGCCCCAGGCTGCACAAATGGATTTTATACGAAGAAGGAAGAAGTACATTTCCATAGGCTGCCACTAAAGGATGAGAAGCTGCTCAAAGTCCAGTCTGGATGCCTGGTTCAATACAAAACATCGGATTTGAAGCCAGGATCTGTTCCCACAATATTCGATTTCTCAACGTATGCAGTCGGGAACACCGACCGTCCCAGCACGTGGGCGCGCAAGACAATGACAGTGTCAACAAACGTGAAGTTGGAGCCACCAAACGAGTTGCTTCAGCTGCCGAGAGAGAGGTACATACTGCAGCACTAGTGCTGCGTACCTGGACTCACATTCAGGTTCAGGTCCGGACTCAAGTCCAGAGGTTCAGGTTCAGGTCTGGACTTATAAGTCCGGACCTGAACCCATGGCTTGAGTCAAGTTGTGTGAGTAACTAAAGTGAACTTATTGTGAGCTAATTATCAATTGAAAATTAACTCATAATCAACTCAAATTCAAACTCATCAGGTTTATTGTGCTCCCTTCCAACTTGTGTCTACATTTCTCTACAAAGTACAAATGTGCCACTTAGTCTACAAATGACTTATGACAGCAACTACAGTGAACTACTACAAAGTTCAAACATTTATTTCATTTACCAAACTAAAGTAACCAAACAGTCCCTGAGCTGACTGAGCCTAAATCCCTAAAACGTTGCTGAAAGGTAGAGTGTAGAGTAGACTATACGCATTACACTGTTACACACCTACTATACAGTATAGGCTACAGTGTAGCCGCTACACTGTAGTGACTGTACAGTCAGAGTGTACTGTACTGTCTGTGCACCATGTATTTTCTACAACTCTACATGTGTACATTATACAGTACATACATAGTGATGTACATACATACTGTTAAATTAAAATCAATGTTGATATGGCGTAATTTTGAATTAAATACACTAATTTAAATCAGTTTTATTCTGAAAAAAACGGAAGTTAACACTATTAACTTAATACTTTTATTCTGAAAATTCTTCACTTCCGGTTAGCATTAGCATGTGGCGAAATGCTACGTTTTCAAACCGTGAATCGAAGGTGAAATGACATGTGATGTTGTACACTGAGCACACTGGGATTAGCACTCGTTTATTGACACTGAATAACATTTATCAGGGAATGTTTAAATAACCACAGACACCAGAATATACGTAAGTGCTAGTTTTTTTGCGAGTCCAAGTACCGGTTCCCGACGTTCCGGTTTTAACCGGACTTGAACCGAAACTTTTTACAAGTCCAGTACCGGTTCGGCGTACCGGTACGCAGCACTATGCAGCACTGCCAGATTACTAGCTCACACATGTATTTACTGACACAGTGTGACCTTATTAATTAACGCAATCGCGTCCAAACCAAATGGTAGCTATTATTATGACGTACAATAGAGAATTGGGTGTGTTCTATAGCTCAACTAATTAAACTGGCATACACACGCTCATCTGTCGAAAACAGCCCTAAAAAGGCTAGTATTGCTGGACTAGGTGTTCAATGGATGGAATTGCAGGACCCAGAGCGCACGGAGCACAGAGTGGACAGCAGATAACGGAATTGCAGTTGTATTGCTTATAGATTATCAGAACATTTCAAAGGGGACACAGCCCCATTGGATATTAACCTATGGATTAACTACATCATCGTTTTTATCGTTGTAATGCCATTGAAGACCAGTTTAGACCAGACAAAGAGGAAGGTAAGCTATGTTAGCCTGGCGTATGTTAGTACCTAGCACCACTTGTTTTGATGTACGTTTTTGTTGATAACCTCGCGAGTTTGTATCTTCCAGTGTTGAGGTGGGCACCGTTAGATTCTGTGTCTCCTTGCGATCATTAACGATGTGTTGGATGTGTGGCTAGGATAAGTAATAAGGGAGCTAGGAGTGATTTTCGGTGCAGTAATAGGTTAGCATTTTTCGCTCGGGGCTAATTCAGAGGCTCACTGTTAGCATTGTGTTTTTTTTATTTTTTTATTCCGGATCGTATGCCACTCTATTCGACCGAATCGGTTCATAAGCATAGGCCATGGGATGCCTGGTAACTGTAGATACTTCCACATCAATGTCATCTCCCGACGAATAGTCAAACGAATAGTCAAATTCAAAACGTCGATCTCATTGCAAAATTCCTCCATCGCTGCCATATCTGCTACGTTGTGTATGGATACCCGGAGCAAAGACCCATCCAGTGACGTCACCATTTAGGACTCCCCTAATGGCGGCGGCCTGGTCTTTTCTTTTGGCGAGTAATATCATATACAATAAATATTACGATCAATATCCATTGTAAAATGAATAAACTACCGGAATATTATAACTGTAATTGGTGTTTCCTTTCCCCTTTAAGCGAATGTTTGACAGCACAAACGTCTTTCGTTTTGCCAAGATTTGTGAACGAATTAAATAGAATTATCTAGTAAACAAAAAAGTGTTAAATATGATTTATATTTAGCTAGCTACTGCAGAATGCTTTGGTAGCCATGCTGGTTAAGTATGCCTTGAATTCTGAATAAATCACCGACAGTGACACCAGCAAAGCCCCCCCCCCCCCACCATCACACTTCCTCCTCCATGCTTCAGGGTGGGAACCACACATGCAGATACCATCCGCTCACCTTCTCTGTGTCTCACAAAGACACAGAGGTTGGAACCAAAAATCTCAAATGTTGACTCATCAGATCAAAGTACAGATTTCCATTGTCTAATGTCCAATCCTTGTGTTTCTTGGCCCAAACAATTCTCTTCTTCTTCTTGTTCATCTTTAGTAGTGGATCTTTGCAGCAATTGGACCATGAAGGCCTGATTTACGGAGTCTCCTCTGAACAGTGGATGTTGAGATTGTTACTTGAGCTCTATGATAATTTAAGTGGGCTCTAATCTGAGGTGCTTTAATTTGCCGTTTCTGAGGCTGGTAACTCTTGTGTATTTATCCTCTGCAGCAGAGGTGTCTCTTGGTCTTCCTTTCCCGGGGGGGGGGGGGGGGGTCCTGTTTCATCATAGCGTTCGATGGTTTTTGCGACTGCAATTGAGGATACATTCAAAGTTCTTGACATTTTCCGGATCGACTGGCCTTCATTTCTTAAAGTGATGATGGATGGTCGTTTCTCTTTACTGAGTTGAGTGGTTCTTGCCATAATATGGATTACAACAGTAGTCAAATAGGGCTTTCCACTGTGCACTAACCTTACTTCTGCACAACACAACTGATGGTCTCAAACACATTCAGAAGGCAAGTAATTTCAGAAATTGACACTTGAAAATGCACACGTGTTAATTGAAAACCTTTCCAGGTGACGACCTCATGAAGTTGACTGATGGGGCTTTCTCACCAACGCGGTTCCAGGGCCGGTTCGGAGCTAGAGCCTGAAAAGCACCAGTTTTTCCTGTTCACACCGCAGCGGAGCCGCCTCTAAGCTCCGGAATCCGGTTTGTTTCAAGCACCAAAAAATTGTCGGTCTAGAAGCAGTAACCTCATACGTCACGCTTACGTCGGAGGGGGGCGAGATTAACCTGAGCTAACAGTTAAAGGCGAGTACGGCAAATAAAAGTTGTAACAAGCAGTAGCTCTGAGAAAAGTGACTAGAACGCAACCACACACTTTATAAAGTCAGGCAACACTAACCAGGCTTCGTGTGATTCTGTTTATTTGTACCTTACTTTGACCATCCGTTCACTGTCATTGATCATTGTGGAGAGCAGGCAGACGTTTTGTTTTGTATTATAGCAGCTATCGGATGGAATCAATACATGGGCTGCACAGGTTGTCATGTCCGACTATCACAAGTAGAATCATAATGGAAAAAAAGGCAAGTTACCACATACGTTTTAAAATGCTTAATAAGCATCGTAACTTTCATGATGTAATATTTCTCGATCATAATCGGTTGTTTCCGTGAACGGCCGACTGTTGTGTGACGGAAAATGCTGCGGCCGCAAGGCATTGTGGGGCAGCATGTTTTCCTCTCCTTTCGTAAAGGAAGGTCCAGTGGTTCCTAAGCTAAAGGAGGTTATAAAGGAAGTTTTAAACCTCCTTTCCTATCATCTAGAGAATTCGAACGGCACTTATCATGGCTGCCACTTACGTACTTCCGGGTAATTTCACACCGTTAGGAAGGTTCCTAAGCAAAATGGACTATTCGACCACAACCCATGTGTGTGAAGAAGCAGGAAATAAAAAGGAACTCACCTTGTGGTATAACCGGCAAGAGAGAAAGCCTTTGAGCTCCATACTGTTTCAGAAATAATCCTTGATAATCCATGATATGGCGTTTCATCACGGCAGTATTTGCCGGTAGAATCTCCCGCATGAGCTCAGCCCCCTCCTTAAATCTTTTTATTTTTTATTTTTTAAAGCTTTATACCCAAAATCAGCACTTTTGAAACAGGAAGTGAAATAGAGGTAAATGAGGCATAGCTAGAATGGGCGATCTGTTTGGTATTTTGAGCAAAACACTTCATAGACATGTTTTTTATATATTTTTATATATCTGAGACCTATGCTATTGCCTAAAAATAGCATGATAGGTGACCTTTAAAGTATTAAAGGCGGGTCATAGAGGTGGAGTGTTGGGTTGCAGAGACCTACTTGTTTAACAAATCCTCCTCACTGAGAGAGAGGAGAACAGAGTTATGAGAAAAATGCAAAAAAAAAGGTAAAGTAAATCTCCCATTCTGTTCACCATAAAAGCTCATATCTGCTCTTTGTAAATGCAGTGGAGGGAAAGACAAGATAGTAAGACCTCATTTGCTTCAAAGTCAGTTGCAGCATATTTAAATCCAAACATAACTGTTATACAACTTTGAGGATGGTTGTGTTTGTTTACTGCAGTGTGAGGAATGTGTCACGGTTGCGTGCTAACCTGATGTATGCTGAAAGTTTGCAAAATCGGGACATACGATCAAAACTGAATTCCTTAATGTTGTTTTGAAACAGGTGATTGAATTTCACTTGATACGTTTTATATACCATCTGGCGTAACAAAAGAGATCAGATAATTAACGTAAACAAAGGGTAAAAAGGGTGATCTAACAGCTATTATACTCCTACTAGGTGTGTCGCGTTGGCACCAGTACAGTAAGATACAGAACACTGATAATCTTTTTTTTTCTTTGTGGCTTTGGAACATTATCTGTATCAAACAGCCAGTATTTGGAGTTTGAAGTGTTATTTGTGAAGTTTTAAGCACTTTTACACTTCTGAATCCTGTTTGGTCAAAGGCTTGGTTGTTCAAACATCGTAATTCCTCCTGTATTTTCCCAACGTTAGCACTTTCCCAACCATAAAACATGTTGATGTGTGTGTTTTAAAAGCTTCATTCAACCCAATAAACATAACCTGAGATGTGGTTATGCAATTAGGTTTTTTAACACCTTCTAAAGTAAGCAAAAGTGTACATTGGCAAGATTAGATGAGGACAATAAAAGAGAAACACAATGGCCCAAGAACAGGCACTCCCGAAAAGGGAAATAAAGCTGACATGACTCACTCCCTCATGGCTACTTCTCCTGGGTAAGAGAAAAAAAGAAGTGGAACAAAAAAAAACAGTTATCTGAGCATCTTAAAATCTCAGTCTCAAATATGGGTCTGTGCTTCCTTTCCCTACCGCAAGTGAGTCATAAAGGACTATTATATGTGAAGTGGGCCTGGCACTGGGATAAATGAGCATGCGCAACATACTTGAAAATGCACAAATAGACCAAGTTTACTGGCAAGTCGATATACTTTTCATGCTCTCTCTGTTCAGTAGATAGGAAAACTGGGCAAAGAGTCTGAAGCGTAACACCAAAGTCTTTGTCCAAAACTTGGTTTACTGCAGAGAGGAAAACTGGTGGACTGCAGGGCCAGTGTGAAAAGCTTGTATGATGGCAGAGGATTGGAATGTGCCAAAACGGGCAAATGGAGCAAAGTAAGACAGGGAACAGGAGCGAAAGGTCATTAGGGTTGGAAGGGAGTAAGAGTGGGAGTGTGGTGGCCTTCAAGAAAGGGGTTTTACAAGATGTTTGCATTTGGCAACAAGACGGACCATGACATTTTAGCTTGGAGGAAGGCTGAAGAGGTAAAGAAGTTAAACAAAAGATGAAAAATGACCTTTAATGACATGCGTTTGTAAATAAAGTAGGGGGGCTAGAGACCAAACCTTTTGTACCAGGCTGTAACAGCCTTTCTGCAAAGTAGGGCATTTTAATAGGAGGAGCCTATGGTGATTGACTTTTTGGAGGTTTCCCCAAGTGGCCATTGAGGGAACTGTAGTTTTTGGCTTTTTAGCTCTTTCACCCTCCATTGTACGCACATATCTACCGTCATCACAAAACTGCCATTCAATGCTGCTAGAGTACTGCTAACATGCGTCTCAAGCTACACCTCCCTCTTTCAGATTTGTTATGAAACTTTAACAGTTTAATTGTTAGCAGTGCTTTGCATATAACAAAAAGGAAAGAAGCTTGCCTGGCGCTCTCCAAAGGTAGTGGTATTATCCAACTCTCAGCAACAAGGGGAATAAGCCAATTTCCCATAATGTCAACTTGGACTTTTATCCCCAAAGGTTTTAGCATGAGATCAGCAATGAATCCCAGGTTATAGGGGGTGCTACAGAGTGCCATAAGGAGAAAGAAAATGGCAAAGCTATGAGGGAGAGCCTTCCCAAACTGTCTCTCTGCAAACAATAAGGTCGGGAAAACACACATGGATTATGGGATAAGAAGTGGGAGTGGAATGAAGTGAAAATGCAATAAAAAAGGAGAATGAGAGCCAAACAAGAGCTTCAGTGTGGAGAGTGAGTAGGGAGAGCAAGATTTATGAGTTTCAGGGAAGAATGTGAGGTGTCCAATTCCTCACTTGTGTTCTATCCACAACCCATAATCCTGCTCTCAGAAGCTGGCCCAAAGGAGATTTTTTTTAACTTGATGCATGACCTTTTAGCCCTAGGGTCAACCTTTTGGACGCAAAACGACAGATGACTTGAAAAAAGGAAAAGGAAAAAAACAAACAGCTGGATGTTAAAACATTTGTTTGCAAGTAAACGTCTGTGCTGAATCTGCTGATCCATGTTGGCCTGGCCCATCTTTAAATGTATTGTTGGATGAATTATTGCCAAGGATCTTTATCCTGATATGCCCTGTGAATGCTGTTCTAGATTAAAGATGTTAAAAATAAAGATGTGTAAGTTCTAGTGGCTCCTCTAATGACTTTTACTGTTCATTAGAAATATTTCCTCCTTAATTCTGTTGAAATATATATTTCTTATCATTCATTACACAACGGCTTATTTCCAGTGAACCACCACACCCAGTTAAATAATTCACTCAACTATTTGGCATGAATCAGGAGTGACCTGACCGCAAAACAGTGGATCATGTGTGTATTGTCGGCAGGGTGTGTGTGGGGGGTTGTCTTTGAAGTTTTATTTCTATGGCCCCCCTGAACCACATGTGCATACACATTCACACTTAAATCACGATCATACTGGGCGCTCCTTTAGCAAAACGTTCCAAAATTCAGATCAACATGGGCTTAGCATTACATTACATACTTAATTATGTCTTGGTAATACTTGGTAAGATCTAGGCCCAAACATGTACATGTTAAGTTTAGGAAAGGGTAAGATAAGTATGTTACTTATGTCAGCTTTTATTTTGGACATTTGGGGGAATATTTTCTTGATGCACAAGCAATGCAAACACCAATACAAGGCACATACAAATACATAACGAGTATAAATACGAACCTCTAAAATGAAGTAAAACTAAAACAGACATATCAAAACTTCCTATTGTTACGAAGTACACAAGGCTTTTACTCCAGAGTTTGATACGACAAATACTAAGGAACACAAACAAACACACACAAAAACTTGATCAATGGATACTTCAACAAGTCCTCCAACTCATACGACCAAATAGGCCAATTGTTCAGGCCCTTATTACGACCAAATATGTTGTTTGTTCAAGCGCTTAATACGTCCTATAATTACGTTTTAAAGTTTTCGCCCTCTAGTGCTCCCGTTGAATGCAAACGTTACAGATGGTCGTTTATTCACAAATAACTAGGGGTGTAACGGTATCCGTATTCATCCCGTACCATCACGGTTCGGACGTCACGGTTCGGCACACGCAGTCACACGACGAATACGCCTTTTTTTTATGAGTGGGAAAAAAGTGTCATTTAGGGCAGTATCCACTACACTATATATAATCCAGGGGGCGGTATTGTGCCTAAAAGCTGTTTGCCAGCCGCCCTTAAACAACAAATGAAGAACAAGAAGAAAACACAACAAAACTAACAAAATACAAGAAGAAGAAAAGTTAGTATGGCGATTTCAGATAACACACAGGAGCTAGAACCCACCTGCTTCTTTTAAATCAGCTGTGTGGGAACATTTTGGGTTCCCTGTGGACTACAATAACGATGCAGTGTACGAGTGGTGGATCGGACGAGGACGGTGGATCGGACGAGGACGGTGTGTCGCCGTTGTTCTACAGTGGTGCGGTATGCTAATGGTAACACACGCCAAACATGCTAAATCATATCAGAAGGCATCACCCAGATTTGCCAATGATCGGAGCCCGGCAAAAGACAACAGCAGTTCAACAGCTGATCCCCGCTGTTTTTAAGAAGCCAAGAGCCATGAAAGCCGTGAAACCAAAATAAATAACGGAAGCTTTTGGCATATGTTTTTCAACGACTTTGCGCTCTTGAAACACTTTCTTATTATTTATGATGTCATATTTTCAAGACATTCTTTTTAGCTTTACAGCTTGATGAAACCTTTTTGTTTGACATCAGCCAGTATAGATAATATGGCCATCTGAGTGTACTGTGTATGGTTTGTTTTTAACTGTTTAATACAGTTAGTTATTCAAAAAAAGAGTTCTTTATTTTTAAACTGAAACTTCCACTACTGTTCAAACATAAATAACAACAAACCTGGAATTATGCATTTGGGACTTTTTTTTGCTTTTTCTTGTTGTACCGAACCGTACGGAACCGTGACCTCCAAACCGAGGTACGAACTGAACCGTGACTTCTGTGAACCATTACACCCCTACAAATAACCCTCTCTGTAAAATCCTAAATTGTAGGATAGTTTGGCCATTAAAATGCTTTTTGATTAGATTTCTAGCGAGAAGTGTATATTGTACTTTTAGAATCCACGTCCAGTCGATATGTAGGATCTATAGTTTGATAGATATTACCAAGATGATTTGAGGTATGCGGCAAGCTTCCATGTAAAGTTACGGGTTGAAAACAGTATTTCCGGTCTCTACGTTTTCATAATAAAACCAATGATCAAATGATTTAACAGTGATATCTGCAGTACTCATCAACTAAAAAACATCAGTTTATCCTTGTTAATTATACGACATGTATTGGTTTAAATTGTGTACAATGCTTTTGTGTTACACACTGGTAACACGTATTGATTGCTAGAAAGCTAACTTAGTTTCCAAGTCAAAGTTATATTCTTAAACCTGTTTTTCTCTGACCAGAATCAGTCTACTACTCTGCCTGCCACGTCCAGCCAACACCACCTCGTCAGCGAACCTCGGATTATCTTCACTACCAGCTCCAGCCTGCTCACTCTATTCAACTCTGATTCCCCGGCTCATCTCACCCGTGTTCCGCTACAAATCTCCGAACCCCGGCTTCAGCCTGCTTTCTCCGACAACCTCCGGATCTTCAACTACGGACCTCCACTCTCCCCCCCCGTAGTTATTCCCAGATCCGGATTATTAATTCCACATCAGTATTGTTTGAATTTTGAGTTGGAAATTAAATTATTTTTGCTTCCATACTCACGTCTCCTCCCTTCCGTGTTTGTATTGAGGGTTCAGCCTGTAAGCGCTCTTTGAGCTTAACAGTACGAACTGGTCACTATGAACCCCTCAAACACTGGATCGGATCCCTCCGCTGTTCAGCACGCCCTGACTCATCAGGGACATCTTCTTGGCCAACATGAACGGTTAATCCAAGTTTTGGTGGAAAGCAATCTTTCCATGACTCAAAGCATCACAAACCTTTCTGCCCAGATCTCAACCCTGACATCTTCCGATGCAATCCCTGCCACCTCAAATCCTCCTCCCGTATCCACTCCATGCCGGGATTTCCACATCACTGATCCAGAGCCTTTTCATGGAGAGGTGGAGAAATGCAGGGGGTTCATTTTTCAATGCAATAAGGTATTTCGTCAGCGTCCCTTGACCTTTCCTTCGGATGTAACCAAGATTACTTATGTTTTGAATTTGCTTCGTGGCAAAGCATTATACTGGGCTGAAGCACTGAGTTCATCTGTGGATTATGACACCCTTTCCTTGAGAGTTTGTCCATTGTTTTTGATCACCCTGACTACTCCAGCTCTCCTGCTAATCGTCTGCTCACACTACAACAAGGGAATCGAACCGTGGCGGATTACTCTATCGAGTTCCGCACACTGGCGGCAGAGGCCCGTTGGGACGAGGCGGCTCTAAGGGCAGTTTTTGTTAAAGGGTTGAAGGATCAACTAAAGGATGAGCTGGCTGCACGAGACGAGCCTGCAGACCTCCAAGCCTTAATTACCCTGGTGTATCGCCTCGACAGCCGGTTGCGGGAGCGCCGTGCGGAGAAAGCGCAACGTTCTCCTTTTGCTTTTCCAAGTAAACCGAGCTACTCACCCAGATGTGCTCCTTCTGTTTCCACACCCTTTGGATTCACCTCTTCACCTCGCGTGCCTCCTTTGGCTAAGGAGGAACCGATGCAGTTGGGAAGTACCGGACTATCTCCTGAGGAACGCCTTCGACGTATGAGGTTGGGTGAGTGCCTGTATTGTGGCAAGTTTGGGCATCTCATTGCTGGTTGTCCTGTTCGCCCAAACGCAGAAGCTTGTCAGTAAGTTTGGGAGTCCTGACGAGCTCACTTTGCCCATCTATTGTTGCCCCAACCCTGCGCCGATTTCTCATTCCTGCCATACTCTGTACAAACTCTCAGACCTTGCCCCTCTCTGTCCTCATTGACTCTGGCGCTGAAGATAGTTTTGTAGACATAGAACTTGCCAACCAGCTGGGACTTAAGTTGAAATCCTTACAGGATCCTATGACTGCTTATGCCTTAAACGGTCAACGCATCTCTAGAGTAACTCAGCAGTCACAACCTGTTACTCTGATTATTTCAGGAAATCACAGAGAACAAATCCAACTTAAGGTTATTTCCTCTCCAACTACTCCTTTGGTACTTGGTTATCCTTGGCTTCGCACCCACAATCCTCATATTGATTGGGCTGGAGGAAGGATCATTGAATGGAATCAGAAGTGTCACCTTAACTGTCTACAGTCAGCCTTGCCTCCAGTTCCTGTTAACCCGTTACCTGCTCCATGTGTCTCTCCAGAGGTAGATGTATCCGGCGTTCCTAACGTTTACCACAACATGGGTGAGGTCTTCTGCAAGGATAAGGCTCTCTCTCTCCCTCCTCACCGTCCATATGATTGTCTCATTGTTTTGCTTCCTGGGGCTCCGTTACCCACCAGCAAGCTCTATAATCTGTCTCGGCCTGAGAGAGAGGCCAAGGAGAAATATATCAGTGATTCCCTGGCTTCTGGAATAATTCGTCCTTCTTCCTCCCCTCTGGGTGAGGGGTTTTTCTTCGTGGACAAGAAAGATAAATCTCTTCGACCCTGTATTGACTTCCGTGGGTTAAATAACATCACAGTTAAGAATAAGTACCCACTTCCCCTGATCAACTCTGCTTTTGAGCCACTCCAAGGTGCCACCATCTTCTCAAAACTCGATCTCAGAAATGCCTATCACTTGGTTCGTATCCGCCAAGGTGATGAGTGGAAGACTGCCTTTAACACCCCCCTTGGCCACTTTGAATATCTCGTCATGCCCTTTGGACTCTCAAATGTCCCAGCAGTTTTTCAGTCCCTGGTAAATGATGTATTGCGTGATTATCTCAACCAGTTTGTCTTTGTGTACATCGACGATATTCTGATCTTCTCCAAGAGCCTGGAGGAACACCAAAGACACGTCAGTCTGGTTCTTCAGAGGCTGCTTGAAAACAAGCTCTACGTCAAGGCAGAAAAGTGTGAGTTTCACCAGGAATGGGTCAGTTTCCTTGGATACATCATCCGGCAAGGCAGGTTGTAGGCGGATCCAGGGAAGATTCTCGCAGTCTCAGAGTGGCCAGTCCCCACTTCTCGGAAGGAGTTGCAAAGGTTCCTGGGGTTTTCCAACTTCTATCACCGGTTCATCAAGGATTATAGCAAGGTTGCTGCTCCACTCTCCAGTCTCACCTCTATCAAGATCAAGTTCTCCTGGACCCCTGAAGCTAACAATGCTTTTCTTAGACTTAAGTCTCTGTTCACTTCAGCCCCCATTCTCATCCAGCCTGACTCAAGCAGACAATTTGTGGTCGAAGTTGACGCCTCTGACATCGGAGTTGGCGCTGTTCTGTCTCAGACTTCCGGGCCAAACAACAAGCTTCATCCTTGTGCTTTCTTCTCTCGCCGTCTCTCCCCAGCTGAGAGAAACTATGATGTGGGAAACAGGGAGCTGCTGGCAGTTAAGATGGCATTGGATGAGTGGCGGCACTGGCTCGAGGGCAGCGGGCAGCCATTCCTGGTGTGGACCGACCATAAGAACCTTGAGTACATTCAATCAGCCAAACGGCTAAATTCTCGACAAGCCAGGTGGGCTCTCTTCTTTGGACGTTTCAACTTCACTCTCACCTATCGCCCAGGTTCCAGGAATACTAAGCCCGATGCCCTGTCCAGATCATTCACGTCTGAGGGTCCAGTCTCTACATCGGACTCTATTCTTCCCCAGAGATGTGTTGTGGGAGTCGTCACCTGGGAGATCAGTAACGCTATCCAGGAGGCACTGTTGGAACAACCAGACCCTGGTAGTGGTCCACCTAACCGTTTGTTTGTCCCAAACTCAGTCCGTTCCCAAGTCCTGCAGTGGGTTCACAGCTCCCGTTTCTCCAACCATCCCGGTGCCAACCGCACACTCTCCCTTCTCCAAAGACATTTCTGGTGGCCAACAGTCGACAAGGATACAAGGGAATTCGTCTCAGCCTGTACAGTATGTGCCAGGAGTAAGGCCTCTCATCAGAAACATGCAGGTTTGCTCCAGCCCCTTCCAATCCCTAGTCGACCCTGGTCACATATTGTTCTGGACATTGTCACCAGTCTGCCCCCCTCTCATGGCAATACGACAATCCTAACTGTTGTAGACCGCTTCTCTAAGTGTGCTCTTTTTGTTGCTCTACCCAAGCTCCCCTCAGCCCTGGAAACCCCCAGTCTAATGGTCAAACCGAAAGGGCCAATCAGGATCTGGAATCTGCCCTCCGCCGTGTTGCAAACCGGAATCAGAAGATCTGGAGCTCCCATCTGCCTTGGGTGGAATATTCTCTCACTTCATCAGCTACAGGACTCTCTCCTTTCGAAGCCTCTCTAGGGTACTAGCCACCCTTGTTTCCCGAAGAGGAGATTGAGTTGGCTGTTCCATCTGTCCAGCAACATGTTCGTCGGTGCTGTAAGATCTGGAGAGACACTCGATCTGCCCTCCTCCGGACTTTCGCCAAGAACCAGCAATCAGCCAACCGCCACAGACTTGTTGCTCCACTTTACGCCCCTGGACAATCGGTTTGGTTGTCCTCCAAGAACATCCCCCTCCTTACCGAGTCCAAGAAGCTGTCTCCCCGGTGTATTGGCCCCTTCCCCATTGAGCGCATAATCAACCCCTCTGCTGTCCGCCTGAAGCTCCCCAGAATCATCAAGATCCATCCCACTTTTCATGTTTCACAAATCAAGCCAGTTCACACCAGTGACTTGTGCCCTCCGGCCGTTCCCCCTCCTCCCCCCCGAGTCATTGATGATCATGCTGCCTATACCGTGCATCGACTCTTGGATGTTAGACGCCGGGGCAGGGGCTTACATTACTTGGTGGATTGGGAGGGTTACAACCTGGAGGAGCGTTGCTGGGTTCCTCGATCTCGGATAATGGACCCCGTTATGGTGAGGGATTTCCACAGGGCTCATCCCGAAAAGCCTGGTGGTCGCCAGGAGGCTCCCGTTGAGGGGGGGGGTACTGTAAGGATGTGCAGTTTTCCCTCCTTCTGCTTCTCTTTTTGTTTCATGTTTGTTTGTATCTGTCTGTCTTCTTGGCTGGGCGTGGCTGACCTACTTTCAGTTCCCGTCAATTCACCTCCGCAGCGGCTACTCATCTACCTGATTAATCTACTCACCCACACCTGCTTATATAACCGGCTTCCTCATCCAGTATTCACCAGTTCGTCGTCAAAGATACACTGGTAACACTTATTGATTGCTAGAAAGCTAACCTAGTTTCCAAGTCAAAGTTATATTCTTAAACCTGTATTTCTCTGCCCAGAATCCGTCTACTACTCTGCCTGCCACGTCCAGCCAACACCACCTCGTCAGCGAACCTCGGATTATCTTCACTACCTGCTCCAGCCTGCTCACTCTATTCAACTCTGATTCCCCGGCTCATCTCACCCGTGTTCCGCTGCGAATCTCCGAACCCTGGCTTCAGGCTGCTTTCTCCGACATCCTCCGGATCTTCAACTACGGACCTCCACTCTCCCCCCCGTAGTTATTCCCAGATCCGGATTATTAATTCCACATCAGTCTAGTTTGAATTTTGAGTTGGAAATTAAATTATTTTTGCTTCCATACTCACGTCTCCTCCCTTCCGTGTTTGTATTGAGGGTTCAGCCTGTAAGCGCTCTTTGAGCTTAACAATTTGCCTCTGAACCTTGACAAGTGCATGTTTCAGGCTTATCAATGAACAACAGGAAGGGTCACAAACATAAGACCAGCTGTTAAATAAAGCTCTTCTGACCTTAGGTGTCATGTGGGTATATTAATTCACCCATTTATTAATTATATGTTTTAAATGTGATAACACCACTGTGTTTCGTATCCCCTAAACCTCCAGGATGTACACAGTTTAATACTGGCAACTTCTAATCGTGGGAAATACGAAAACGTCTTATAAAGAGACGTGCCATAGAACATGTTGCGAAACACACAATAACCAGCATATGGGGGGGGGGCTGGAGCCGGGGGCTGGACACGTCCAATTCCATTTTTGGAAAGTCTGCCGTGGTTCCATTCCATTTCATAGAGCTGTTTGATGGTCAGTGTAACCTTGTCGCACTGCCACTCCAACATCCAATCACAGGGCTTGATGACTAATCACGGGGTTTGTAAAGCAAGGCGGATGTTGTAGTCCAATATAGCTGGGGATTCTGGGTAGTGTAGTGTCTTCGGAAACTGTAGTGTTTAAACTCTGAAAAAACTATTTGTTTCTCTGAATCGAAGGTTAAAAACCCAAAAGCATTGTACACAATTTAAACCAATCAATATTGTGTAATTAACAAGGATAAACTGATGTTTTTTAGTGGATGAGTCATGCAGATATCACTGTGTAATCATTTGACAGTGAGGGGAATACTTCTGGTTTTATTATGAAAACTTCGAGACCGGAAAAACATTTTTCACCCACGCTAACTTTACATGGAAGCTGCATCTGCATAAACGTTATCCTGGCGAGACCTCAAATCATCTTCGTAATATCTATCAAACTATAGATCCTACACATCGACTGGACGTGGATTCTAAGAGTACAATATACACTTCTCGCCAGATATCGAATTAAAAAGCATTTTAATGGCCAAACTATTCCACAATTTAGGATTTTCCAGAGAGGGTCATTTGTGAATAAACGTCCCTCCAATGAATGGGCCGGGAGCATGTTGTTTCTGAAACAACATACACTTTAAAACGTGTCTCTGGGTCGTAATAAGGGCATGAACAATCAGCCTATATGGTCGTTTTTTGTAGGGGGATACTTGGACCGCGGGAGCTTGCTGGCAGGCTTGTCATGATGAGATGAACTGGCACAAGACAAAGGGAGACGCAGACTGTAAATACACAAGGTAATGAGGCACAGGTGGGCTCGACAATCTCAGATGCGAAAAAAACAAACGCAAATAAATTAAGTTAGCTAAGTAACTTAAAGGGGACCTATTATGCAAAATGCACTTGTTGATGTCTTTTATACATAAATATGTGTCCCCGGTGTGTCGGGGAACTCACGCAGCGTCAGAAAATAAAACCCTCTCTCTTTTCCTCTGTACCCAAATCTCTAAAAACGGGGGAACAACGGAGCTGATCCAGATTTGCGTCCGATATGACGCAATATTGGAAATGTAGGCTGGCTTTACACCCACGGCCCTATCAGAAAGTTGCTATCAGAAACAATGCCCGACTGTTTTGGATGTAATATGGTCGGTGCATGTTTACATTAGCATCGCTAACACTCAGAGCTAACCTGTACTGCAGAGCATGTGTGTGAAGAAGCAGGAAATAAAAAGGAACTCACCTTGTGGTATAACAGGCAAGAGAGAAAGCCTTTGAGCTCCATACTGTTTCAGAAATAATCCTTGATAATCCATGATATGGCGTTTCATCATGGCAGTATCTGCCGGCAGAATCTCCCGCATGAGCTCAGCCCCCTCCTGTTTTTTATAAAAACTAGGGCTGTCAAGTTAACGCATTAGTATCGCGTTAACGCAAAAAAAAGTAACGCCACTAATTATTTTAACGCGATTAACGCATGTGTATTTTTTGTCCTCGGCCGCCCCGTAGTTTCAGAGCGCATTGAGTTTAAAATACCATCTACAAGCTGATGCTGACAGCCCCGCTCCTGCTGCCCACTTGCAGCAGACCACACTTCCACGCTCACCGGCAGGCACCGACTGGCCATCGGGAGGACCGGGAGGGTGTGTGTATGTGTGGCCCGAGCGAGCGAGAGAGAGACCTTACATGTGGTGTATTGTTGTTAGCATCTGGTGCTAGCTAGCTGCGCTAACAGATATAAGGAGTTATTTAAATGAAAACAGAGGAGCGACATTTCGCCACAACTGCGCCGAGCACTTGACTTTATGCAGGAAGCCAGACAGTGGGACATTGTACGAAAAGTCAGCACACTCAGCACGGATAGTGCGCGCAACATGATTGCAGCGTCCAGGCAGCTCCCGTTCGAGCATATGCCTTGAGTTGCACATAGCTCCAACGATCCATCACACACACACACACACACACACACACACACACACACACACACACACACACACACACACACACACACACACACACACACACACACACACATTGTATTGTATTATTGTATGAGAGAGGTTCCAGGTTGAATTGAGGCGAATATTTGTAATGTTCAGAGGTTGTTGTTTAATATTCATGAGAATATTTGTCATTGTTCAAATGATAATAACATTTGCATAAAGCATATGTGTCCACTCATATGTTGATAAGAGTATTAAAAACTTGAAAAATATTCCTCTAAGGTACATTTAGAACAGATACAAAATGTGATTAATTTGCGATTAACTATGGACAATCATGCGATTAATCGCGATTAAATATTTTAATCGACTGACAGCCCTAATAAAAACATTTTTTTTTTTAAAGCTTTATACCTCAAATCGGGAAGTGAAATAGAGAGATATGAGGCATGGCTAAAATGGGTGATCTGTTTGGTATTTTGAACAAAACACATGTTTTTTATATATTTGTATATGTCTGAGAGCTATGCTATTGCCTATAAATAGCTTGATAGGTGCACTTTAAAACAAGTCCAAATTCAGCCCGTCAAGTACAGGAAATTAGCTAGCAGGATACTTGGAGACCTCCAGTCCCACAGGTTAAATGTAAACACACCTAATACACAACTGATTATCCTGTGGAATGTGATGATATTTTTAGGTCAACAGGTTACACCATCTGCCTTAATTGGGAAAAGCATTCGATTAGCAACATTTATTTTGTGTGCGCAAGTATGTGTGTGTATGTGAGTTTCTCAAAGGTTAAAGTTTAACTGGATAATTTTTATTTTGATAATTAGTACGATTTGTTGACAAGATTTTCTTTCTTCACAAAATGAACCAAAATGCTTTCTTTCTTTGCAGATTAAGTTGACACTAGGTTCATTGTTCAGTTATGGGATGAAAAGTGGAATTTAGTGGGTTTTTTTTATAGTCACCAAAGACAGTTAGGGGTTGAGGAGCAACGGAAGGCCAACATGATTCATTTGACAGCTCTAGAGGCTGGATTTGGTTTTGCTACAAAATGATGTAACTCATGACTTGCCATAAAGACTTTAGATAATGAAAATGCTTGTCATAAGGCATCATGCTTTCAAATTAACGAGAACAAATGATCAGGATTAGCCTCTGATTTGGATTCAGTCCAATTATTTTAAAGAGGACATATCATGCTTATCTTCAGGTTCATAACTGGTTTTTGTGCCTCTACTGTGACATGTCTCATATCATACGTTAATGTTCAAAATGAAATGTTCTTTCTTTCATTGTACATGTATAATGACATTAAATGATTACATTCTATTTCTAATTATTTTCTAAAAAGTGGTAGAGAAATTCTCTCTGGAGGGACCTTTTGAAGACCATGTACATGGACAAAAACATATAACACACTACAGGATAGGGAAAACCCAAATAGCATAATAGGGCCTCTTTCAAATGTTGATGATAAATAATGTCTAAATCAATTGACACACCTACTTTATTCACATGCATAATCGACAATTCTTTATTGAAAAGGTCTCTGAATAGACCTGTGAACGATCACATGACTGCTGTGTGTGTTTCAACACCCTTTCATCCCTTTACTGACGGGGTGAATTATTGATGTGGGGCTACACCTGTTGAAAACATAAAATGCCTTTCACAACTCTGCATTTCAAGCTTATCTTAACAAATGTGATGAAGTGTTATGACTTAGTACACACCCCGGTTAAAGAGTGTTGCAAAAGCTAAAATGTAACAAAACACAAGGACATTTTTAGTCATCCTATTTAGTTCTCAAAGTAGTTTCGTCTATTTTGTTAGTGTTTTGTAGATGCACTTTTTGGAATGAATTGTGTGCATTGTCATCTCAGTGTGAAGCTTGTACTCACTCACAATGCAATATCTGGACACATGTGATTTGGGTTATTTTGTTGTGCCTCTGCAGGGTTGCAGTTCCTGTGTTTATGCACATCATTTGGGGCAGTGATATTTTTGCTAACTTTGGCATGACATAAGCTCGTTTATGCACCAGGTTTTTATCTCAAAATGTGCAAAGGGCAATTTTCACAACCCAGTATCCGGTATCCCACCATTGTTGTCCAATGCAGGAAGTTAGCTTACCATTTAAAGTGTAACCTGGCTGTAGTATTTACAACAGAGAGTAGTTTACAAGCCATCTTTAGACAAAAATATATTGTGAATAAATTAAATGCGGCAGTAAATAGCTAGTTTTATTTCTTTGCTGGCTTTGGCACCAAATAGACATGGTTTGCATGTTAAGATATGCCAGCAACGATATCTACATACTGTTATCATTGTTAGCAGTCAGAGTTCAGTATGGAGTGGGGATAAGCAGGATGTTGACGCTAGCTAAACCAATGCAGAGAGCATGACCTTTTTCCAGGTGTTCATTCTTGTTTTTTACATAAAACATATGTACAATAAGAACTTAATGTTATGTTGAGGATACATGAGTAAATGGATATTGACATATATTGGAAATGACTAGATATTACCCCAAAAAGACACAATTTTGTTGTGCCTTTAAACAGATACAGTATTTGGTATGTTGTGAAGTATTTTACTATTCATCATTTGATCGTTATTAAAACAATATGGCTGGCGGATCCGCAGTGAGCAGCTACACCTGTGCATTGGAGGGGCTTTACCCATATTCAAGCTACAGACAGGGCAACATGGCCATTTATGTCATTCAAAACTAAAATAAAAACATCGTAAAAAAATAATAGAACGGGTTCCTTCAAGCTCTGTTTGCACTTTTAATAAAAGTTTAATACAATTTCTAATTATTTTTTAAATGTTCTGTCTTGTTTTTTAATTGAATTGTAAGCCTTTAGCTCATGACAATAACTGCACATATATTTTTATTTTCCTGACTAGTTTTTCATAATTTACTGTACTCAATTTATTTTATATTTAGTTTACATTTTTCTCTATTTTTTATGTTAAATATATATTTTTGTAATAGTCAATTACTAAGTCAGCCTACTATCACCTAAAGAATATATCTAGGATTAAAAGACTAATGTCACAGCAGGATTTGGAAAAACTTTTATCTTCAGTAGACTCGACTACTGCAATGGTGTCTTCACAGGTCTCACTAAAAAATCTATTAGGAAGCTGCAGCTGATCCAGAACGCCGCTGCTCGAGTCCTCACTAACACTAAGAAAGTGGTTCACATCACTCCAGTTCTGAAGTATTTACACTGGCTTCCTGTGTGTTAAAGAATATATTTCAAAATACTGCTGCTGGTTTATAAAGCACTGAATGGTTTAGGCCCAAAATACATTTCTGACCTCCTGCTAAATGATGAACCATCCAGATCTCTCAGGTCTTCAGGGACTGGTCAGCTTTCTGTCCCCAGAGTCAGAACTAAACATGGTAAAGCAGCGTTCAGTTATTATGCTCCAAATATCTGGAACAAACTCCCAGAAACCTGCAGGTCCGCTGCAACTCTGACTACTTTTAAATCCAGGCTGAAGACTTTCCTTTTTGCCGCTGCTTTTAATTGAACTATTCATATCTCACACTGCACTGTACCTTTTATTTATGCATTATATACCTGTGTTATAATGTTTATTTTATTCAATTTGCTTTTTAAAGAGTTCTTAAATGCCATTTTATAATGTGTTTCCGCTGCACTATTTCTTACTGCTCTTAATGTCTTTCATTTTGGCCTTGCATTGAAAGGTGCTATATAAATAAATGTGCCTTGCCTAATCTAATTGGTTAAGGTAATTGCGTATGTATGTTTAAAGTATTTAACTTTAACGGAGCGTCCACACTACAGCTTCAAAAAAAGCTTGGAGCTGGGCGTGTCTGTAGCTTGGGGATTTTATTCGAGCAACGCGACCAACAACCAATCACATGAATCTCCCGCCCCCGACATACAAAGCAAAAATCCCCGGGGATTTTATACGAGCAATATATATATAAACTCCCCAACCAGGCGAAAACCTACCAGTTTCCCCCACTGTCTCTGCCACCTCCCTCCATGCCTGGTTCCTCCGGTTTGTATCCCGGTCGGTGAAGAGGGTCTGGGTGGTTTGCTACAGCGATAATTAGTTTCTCCTCCATCTTTTTTTGAAATATAGAAATGAACGACGGGATATCTCTCCCAGCTTAGACGCGGTTTGATTGGCAAGGGCTTGAGCTGTCAGATTTTCAGAAACGGGATTTGATTGGCTGGCGCTGGCTACTCCGGCGTCAGAAGTTGAACATTGTAGACGGCGGAGACGGACCGCTATGCTACCCACAATTCAGTTCGGCGAAAAAGCGAGGCAACGTGACGTCACCCCATTCAAAGTGAATGGGCAGATTGAAGCTGTCGACGCTGTCGACACTGTCGACGCTGTAGTATGGACGGGCCGTAACTATAAATCTTGTTGAAATTATGAAATCATGTAAAATGTTGATTGTATTAGACATAGGGGAAGTCAATCGGACACCATTTTTAATGCGGTTTGGACCTTTGACTCCCTTGTTCACTTCTGAAACATAATGAAATCACTATTACACTTCTATTGGCTAGCACTAAAACACATTGTACATGATAGGCTTAGGGGCGGAACATTTCGAAGGAGTTGACCAATCACAACAGAGCCAGCCAGCTAACCAATCAGAGCAGACTGGGCTCTGGTTTCAGACAGAGGGTGAAAAGAGGTGCTGCAGCACAGGCAGTATGAGAAAAATAAAGAGCTTTTTGAACATTAAAACATGGAGACACGTCACAGTAGAGACACTACATACTAATATGAACCTGAACATGTGCATATATGCCTTTAATATTTCTTGAATTATATTCTGTATATTTATAAGTTTTAAGGGTGTATTGTTCTGTATGTACCTTTGCTGTTCATGGCTGAGAAGCCTAAGTTATATTTTTACTGAGGTAAAGAATAAAGTCAATCTATTCTAATCTATTTGGCTTCCATAAACTTTTATTGTGTGGGTATGTGAAAAGTGTCTTGACAATGAATGTTGACGAAAAGATGGAGGAAGGTGTGGTTTTGATTTTATTTGAAAAAGATAGGGATAAGCTTAAGGGACCGGACCTATTTGTTTTCCTTCCATCCACCTCTGCTGCGATCTGTCTAACACTATTTTCATCGTTATTCTTTCTCTTTCCCACAGTATACTCCTGGATTGCTCTTTTTGCAAAGACTACAAAAATGAGCTGGTCACAGATGCGCATGAATATGGAAGAAGAAGCAAGCTAGAAAGGTTTAACTACAGGGTCTGTGGTCTTGGGGGTAAATACCTGGAGATCAGACCAGGAGGAAAATTACTGCTCACAAAGAGAGCTTTCTCTGGACAACGGAAAGAAAAAAGTGTTGTTTTTCTGTTATGTTTATATGTATTCATGTGGAACCTACTTGCAGCAGGTCACCGTTGAAAAAGAGATCAATGATCTCAATGGGATTCACCTGCATAAATAAAGGTTTGAAATGAAATGAATCCAAAAGGCAGAAGAAGAGGATATAATGTGTAAAGTAGAGTGTAAGGCGGCAGAGAAGTGGAGCAGAGAGGGCTGCTCTGTGCAGACCTGTTATTTCCTACACGGTCAGTATGCTGTGTTCAGATAACAGCCGACAACCTTTTTTTTACCAGCATGGGGGAATGCACCGTTTATTTTTCTCTCATTGTTTTGGAAACCAGTCGAAACACCTTTAATGTTTCTGGCTCCCCCGCTGCTGATAAGAACAACCATTCCGAGTGTGAGAACACACACACACACGCACACACAGAGACACACACACACACACTGATTCACCCAAATCGAACCCACATCAAGATAAGAACCATTATATAAGAAAGGACAGGAACTTGTCAAAGACACAATGAAGGGAGGTGTGCAAAGGTCTAGGGAGATTAAAATGGGGTTGATTATTATATCCTCACCTGACAGTTTACCTACCTGTACACTTGCACTATACTGCCCCCTTCTGCTTATATACATAGGGAGACAAAACACTAATATTGTCATGTAAAAAGTTCCACAATCTGAACAGCAAGGAGTTATTTCAGCCAAATGAAGCAGACCCCCCCCGGCTGCATGTGTTTTCATGTAATCTGACACCGTTATGTAATGCGTCACAGGGAGCTTTGTGTCTGTCGATAGATCCTGGGGATGTTAAGTCTGCACACAAGAGAATAGGCTGGACGTTAGCAGCAGTGAAAAATGTTTCCTATTTTGAAGGGAAGTTTATGGTTTATCCATTCTGGTCAATGAGTCAGCTGCTGCGTCCTGTTTCCATGGAGACCGCTGCGTCCCCAGCTGTCGTTTCACGGAAGATTGGCTCAGGCATCCATGACTAAGTTGTTACATCCAGCCGCTAGACACCCTGACTCAAGGCCCCTCTCCGTTTGTTATTGAGTAAAACTGTTGGTTAATATTTGAGTGTCCCTACAAAGCACATGTCATGACATCATATCAGGGAAACCTGCTGTTTGTTGGAAGATCATTGTATCAATAAGTGTCTAGGGTAAGTACCCATTGGGTTAACTTTGACCTGTTTTGACCCAAATTGGGTCAGTGTGGCGCAAATGTAAAACTGTACCCATTAGTATAAAACAGTGATTGTGTATGTTTTATATTATTCTTTGGTGATTCACTTGAACCCAATAAATGATGCTCTAACTCTTTCTTAGTTACATGTTGTTGTTCGTTATTGATTGTCAATATGAATCAGTTGTTGTGAAACTAACAATAGATGTGCAACAGTAGCCAAGTTTCCACATAAAGAGGTTTGACGGGTTTTCAGAAATTGGCATAAGAAATCCCATATAGGAGATGTCTAGTTCGAGATAAAAGAACAAAAAACAATGTTTATATCATGGATTCATAAAAAAAGAAATCTCTCCACATTTTCATTTGGTTGTCTTAACTCCTGCTTTTTAAGAAGAATCACAATTTTTCGAGATAACACTTGACAGTTGGTTATGTTTGACCTAATGATTTTTTGTGTATATAACAAAAAACAAAGCCTTTTGCCAAATTTAAATGAAAAGCTGTTTGCAACTAATTCCAGATAACATCAAGTTTTATTAAGCAATTCTTCTTAAAATAACCACACAATGATATTTTGCAGCCCAGTCTTAGTGGCCTCCATACTGAGTGCATCATTCACCCAGCAATCAGTAGTTCCCCTTACTTTACTGAAACCTAGAATGAGTAATCCTGTCTTCCTTCCTCCAAATCTCCCCTGATAGTATCGTGTTGCTGGTCAGACGGCTGTCCTTGTGCAGACACGTCCTTATCAGTCCTCTTGTTATGTGTATGTACAAACAGCACATTCCTGAGGAGGAGGCGTACAGAGGCGAATCTGAACACAGCTCTGCAGCTGGAAGGTCAGGGGGAGAGAGAAGGGGAGGGGGAGTAAAAAAGAGAGCGAAAATAAAACAGAGAATCAGAAAATGATTAGAGGACTTACTGCACAAAAGATCTGGTTTCGATAAAGTGGGAGGAAGAGTGGGAGTAACAGACGGGGTGGTTAAGAGAAGTGAAGTTTAGTTTATGAAACGTACACATTTTGTTCAGTAGGATAATCGTCTAGTTTAATCATAAATGCAATCTCCCGAAGTAAAAGATAATGTTATGCTATAAAGAAACCAGTGCCAGAACTAAGTTACATACTAGCTACTTAGTACATATAAATACACATTATGTGATACAATACTGTAATATTTTAATCATCTCAAATTGGGTCCGCATTGACAAACTAAAACATTACAATGATTTGACATGTACAAATATGATATAACTGTAAAAAAAAAGAGCCATTCTGCATACGGAGTACATTTTACCAATAATACTTAAGAACTTCTACTTAAGTAAAACATTTTTTTCAATGAAGTAATTCTACTTGTAATGGAGTATTTTGGACCACACTAATTCTCTGTTTACTCAAGTAAAGGATCGGAGTACTTTTTCCACCCCTGAAAGGAACTATATCACGGTCAGATGGTTTCAGCGCTAAGCTAAAGGCAGATAATGTTCAGTGTGATGAAGTTTAGTCTCATTTAATCACTTGTTTGCCACTGCTGTTTTTATGACACCATAGACTCTAGAGGCTTCGGACATATACTAGTGGAGTATTTACTGCCGTGTTTATGTTGTGGAACAAAACGTGATATATCTTCTGGTTGTGTTAACCACAGACCTTATTTCAGGCATCTTACCAAAAATACGTTCCAAAAACCATTGACTTCCAGACCAATAAACTGGAAGTGCCATAACTCATTTCCAGGGCTTTAGGACTCATTCCTACACCACTCTATTAGAAGCAGCAGAAAGAAGAACACAGGTTTGGTACAGCAAAAGAGCAGTACAACAACTCAGCAAAGCGAGAGTTATGAGCATGGGGGAAGTGAGACAGTTTCTAGGAGGCCCAAGTCTTAGTAACTTCTGCATTATTCCACACAGTCTCTGGTCTTCATCTGCCACTCCCAGGTCAAAGGTCAAGAGAAAACACCAATGACAAACTCAAGCAACAAATGAAATCAGTTAGAAGACACCAGAGATGTTCACAAGTCTTTTTTTGCAAGTCCAAGTCAAGTCTCAAGTCTTTGGTCACGAGTCCAAGTCAAGTCTCAAGTCTCTAAAAAAATAAAAGTCTCATGTCTCTTCTGGTTGTAATAAGCCTTCTATTGTCTGCTGCTATCCAGTCTGTCAAGAATACTACACAACTATATCTAAGAAATTCAAAGCATTTACTGTGTTATTATACACTGGGTCTCTAATGACATCTTTTAAGTCTACTATTAATAAACATATTCCTCTATCCTCTCACTCAAAGCCAGTGTCATGGTAACCTGATAAACCTGTAACATTAACGCTACGTGGTCAACAATAAACCTGTAACCTGCCTATAAACCCACAGATGTATTTATGTATGTAACTATGTATTTTCTACGTTTAACGTTAGCCAGTAGATGGTGGCAGCGGAACGTAATGATTAACGTTACCGACCTTTTTTATGTCATGTCAAGAGTTGGATGTCAACGCCACTCAACTCAAACAAGTGTGACAAGCAAACATTCACTCATCTTTTCAAATATTCAGTTACAAAGCTAGTATCAAGCTAAGTTAACATTACACAGCTGATGCTGAGCTAAACATGTTTGCTAACCGTCCATGCGTTAATGTGACTGACCTCTCCGGGTGAGTTTTCAAGTGCCTGATGAAATCCGACGTTGTTGCGCCAGCATCCTTGATTTTGATATTGCAGACTTTGCAGTGTGCGCTCTTGTTGGTGCCGCCGGCGTTTAGTTCGAAGTGTTTGTAGTTGAACTTAATTACAAGCGGTACAGCCGCAGGTGTGCCGCCGGTCGCCATGGTGTTACTACGAGGTAGTAACAGAGGCGCGCACGTCTGCGTGTAATGAGCCCGGCTAAAATAACTGGATGGCCTACCTGCCTGTCAGCCTTCCATCTGGGCACAAACTTATCTCGTGCCCTCATTGGTCATGTGCACGTTCGTGTGTGTTGGAGGAGGCGGGCTCTATAAGGAAGTAGCAGCCTCTAGCAGATTATCTCCGGTTGTGTATTTTCAGATTCTGGCGATCTCGAGCCGGTTTCTCTCAAATGTACCTACCCCACCTTTAATACGCCAAAAATAGAAAACACAATGATTGTTCACGAGTCCCAACACACGAGTCTAAGTCGAGTCTGAAGTATTTTGGTCACGAGTCCAAGTCAAGTCTCAAGTCTCTGTGTGTGCGACTTAAGTGCGACTCGAGTCCGAGTCGCAGACTTGAGTCCCCATCTCTGGAAGACACACATGTGCTCATGTATGCAGGGCTGCAGGGAGGTTTTTGTACATGATGACAGCAAGGCACACAAAGTGACATGTATACTTTATGCATATACACACAAGTAGGCACAGGGTCATGAGGTTCAAGTGAAGGTAGAATACTTTTTTGACAAGTATCTCAGTTGAATTGATTTCTATCTGTGTAATTATCGGGCCAAATTGTGTATACCAAAACGTTTAAATGATCTCTGCACTGATAGGACCTTCTTTATTGTGGAACTTCTTGAGGTACATTTTTGCTTTGTTTTTTTTGTCCTTTTTCCTAATAACAAATTGTCCTTAACTGTTTACATGACAAATGAAAATTAATATTAAGACTAATAATCCTGTGAACCATGAACCCTTGTAGTCACAGTTCTGCAAGTTCTTCAATACATTTTTTTTATGGCTAACAAAATATAAGACTACAAAAAGCTACATTTTGAGTAAACCATCAACTTAATTGAAAAAAGTCGATACTTCGGATCATGTTAAATTCAGAATATGCATATACAACGAGCAGTTTACATGACCATATTAAATTCAGAAAATAGTCATATTAGAAAACAGAATATAACTGTTAACCTTCTTGTTTTCTGATTTGTTCCTTGTTTACATTGTATTATTATGCTGTTGGAACAAACTCCGTTCCAGTATCCATTTCAAATGAAAAGCCCTGTAGCATTTCAGTGGACAGAATCCTTTAATTTCCTTACAAAGGGTTTACATTTATTGGTAGGAATGTGTGTTAAAAATGCAGTGACTTGTATGGTTCTCATAAGGTACTGTATCTAGGCATCTTGGTACTTCTATGTTACTACATAATACAGTTTGTGTTGGGTATTAACAAATATACAACACAGTCCCTGAAATAGGACAATACATATCGATGAATAATCCGGTATAACAAATTATTGTGCAGGAGAATATTGTTAAATTCATGAAATTAAAGTGATTGAATTAACATTGTGTGTGCTAGTGAACTGTCAACGTGGGGGGAGCCTCGCTGCCGGGAAACGGTGGACCTCTGTCGCCTGTCAGCGCGACTTCAATGATGCGGTTTAAAAACATAAAAATGTCACCGAGCCGATGTTCGAGATTAACTGGTTTTTGAATTAACTGGTTTACAGCAGGCAGATGTCGGGGCGTGGCCTTCGACTGAAATACACATTTCCATCGCTTTTCTGTCGTTTACATAAATCTTTTGGTATATTTGGCTCCATAGGAACACTTTGATGCACATTCAGTGCCAGTGTGTGAGGTTGTGGTTACGATGGTGATATCCGGATGCGTACAGCGAGGACTACAAAAAGACAAGCGAGGTGACTCGGGATGTCTGTTCAAAACATTGCGAGCTCGAATAAATCATTTAAAACAGCTATTGTTGCCAGACTTATTACTGAATATCATTCCTAATGTGATACCAAGTCCATCTGAGACCTGTGTACACCTTCAGACAGCCTCCAAGTGAAGCGTACGTTGTTAACTCACAGTTTGAAAGTAGCGTGGAGAAGTCTTCAGCTGTTAAACTGGGATCCGCCCAGGGTCAACTGTGATCCGCCCAGGTTAAACTGTGTCACGACTTCTGTGGCTATCTACCAGCGATCATGTTTAATATGAAAGACTACACAAACATTTATCCCTTATAAAAACGGTATTCTGCAGCACTCATCCAGATAAGATGTCACTGTTAACCAGTGGCGAGCCGTGACTTTTATACCTAGGCCCTCTGACCCCCCCTTCCCTCGAAAGAAAATAAGAGATATTACGTCTCAACGTAGACTTCAGCGGAATATCAAAACAGCGGTCCGGGTTGAAAAACGCGTCAATGACAGCGACCCTCTACCACACAAAACAACATCATTTATATAAACACCTATCATGACAGGGCTCCCACAGCCAAGTGACAATTACAAATGAATTAAGTCAGCACGGCAGCCCGCATTGAAAATGACTTAGACTACCTTTGATGATCAAATCACTGAAACACAAAGTTTTCCTGTCCTTTTGGATGAAGCACTTGCGGGTCATGCAGCTGATCCTTTGCCACTCCAGTTTATCATTGTAACTCAATCTTGAAAATGACTCGGTTAATAATTTCGCAACGATGTCACCACTATCACTGACATGAGCCATCATGAACAAACTTATGCTAATCATAAATCTATCCATCATAAATCTATCGATTAGATTTATGATTGGAAAATTATAAAAGTAGGGTAGACATGTGGATATTATCCGGCTGAACACAACGTGCATTCGTTTTCCACAGACCTTATTTCGAGCTATTTTCCAAAATCCTCTGGAGAAAACCCATTGCCTTCTGTCGAGGGAATCCGAGCGCAGCTTACTTCCGGGTTTGAGGACGCGTCACTGCACCACTTGCATAGACCTCACAGCGGGCGGAACTTGTCATAAAGTCCACGAAAATAAAGCCCGCCCATTTAGAGGGAAGATATGATTGGTCAATTGTACTGTCATTTGACATTACTCTCTCGTTGAGTTACTATAGCTGGCCCTCTGTGAATGTAGAGAGGGACCAACAAGCTCTCCCGTCTTCACATAACTCGCAGAGACGGCATTTAACCCTTCACATTCCAACAGAAACTGAACAGGCAGATTCGAAGGATTTATTTCTTTGGAAATATTATTTTAAATACAATTAAATCAAGTTATTTTGGTAAAACTAATGCAAGTGGCTCATCAAGACGAGATTTTACCATTGACGGAGGGAAACTCTCCCGACAGGCACAAGACCGGGTCTGTTATGAGTAATTTGCTTTTAAATGGCGTTTTTAAAAGATTTATTTTGGCGGCGCTGTGGGGTAGCTTGATGTTTCATAGAGGGTGCTCAAACATTTAGGGTTTCCCATTAATGTACCGGGCGCTACAGTGGAATTTTCTACTGCAACAATCCCCACGCAAATACAGTGTACCCGCGACTGTTACAATGAAGGCTCGATAATCGGCTCACGGCATATAGGTGTAAGCAGGTGTAAAGTGCTATTTTTATAAGTGGGGAGTGGACCTAACCTCCTCTAGGGGGGTCCGGGGGCAAGCTCCCCCAGGAAGCCGTTTAGGACAGAGAGTGAATACCGGTGAATACACATACTTTACAGATATGCTGTATGAGAAACCAATGTGAGTTTAGAAAATTACACAGTATAAATCTATTTTAGTAGACCTCAACAATGGAATTATGATCAGTAGAAATGGCCATGACATGGGACCTTTAAAATATTGAAGTTAAAAGCATCAATCTGGTGCACTTTGAGAGCAAAATTAAGAGATCTATGGATACATCTCTCAACACCCATATGAAACAGAACTGTAAACAGATTTACTATTTCTTTATGGATATTTTACAAATCACTCCCCTTTTAAACTTTTTTTTTTTTTTACTGTCATAGTATTTCATACCTGTTTTTCATTTATTCTCTTATTTTGTTATAACTATAATGATCATATAAACGTGTGCCTCGGAAATAATTGATTATGTTAATCGTGACCAAAACGTTTGAGACCCGGCCACTAGCTCGCTAGCACCAGAAGGTAACAACAACGATCTCCGGTACCCTCTCTCTCTCTCTCTCTCTTTCGCTCGCGCACGCACACAAAATGGCTCGTTCCACACACACACAGAGCCAAGCTTGAATGAAACACAGAGACCCAGACGTACTTGTACAGTACTGTATCATATTATTTTCGAATCAATAATTTTGAAAATTATTATTGTTTTTATATTTTTCAACACCATTTTTCCTCATGGTCTCTTGCGCCCCCCCTGTCATGCCTCTGCGCCCCGTAGTGGCTTCGTACTAGACTAATTACTTGACAGCATACACATTGGTATAACATACTAGTAGGCAGTCTCAATATTGAAAAACTCACAAGAATTATATAGACTGTAATTCATATATGTCCATCCATCCATCTTCTCCCGCTTATCCGTGGTCGGGTCGCGGGGGTAGCAGTTCCAGCAGAGAGCCCCAAACTTTCTTTTCCCTGGCGACATCAACCAGCTCTGACTGGGGGATCCCAAGGCGCTCCCAGGCCAGCGAAGAGATATAATCCCTCCACCTGGTCCTAGGTCTACCCCTTGGTCTCTTCCCACCTGGACGTGCCTGGAACACCTCCCTAGGGAGGCGCCAAGGTGGCATCCTAACTAGGTGCCCGAACCACCTCAACTGGCTCCTTTCGACGCGAAGGAGGAGCGGCTCAACTCCGAGTCCCTCCCTGATGACCGAACTTCTCACCTTATCCCTAAGGGAGACACCAGCCACCCTGCGGAGAAAACCCATCTCGGCCGCTTGTATCCGCGCTCTCGTTCTTTCGGTCATGACCCATCCTTCATGACCATAGGTGAGGGTAGGAACGAAAATGGCCCGGTAGACAGAGAGCTTTGCCTTCTGGCTCAGCTCCCATTTCGTCACAACGGTGCGGTAAAGCGACTGCAGTACCGCTCCCGCTGCTCCGTTTCTCCGGCCCATCTCACGCTCCATTGTTCCCTCACTCGAGAACAAGACCCCGAGATACTTGAACTCCTTCATATATGTAGGAATTGTAAATTGAATACTTTGATTTAACGCACAGCCAGACTTCGTTTTGGATTAGCATTTAGCTTAACGTTAGCCCAGGAGCTAGCTAAGGATAACGAACCCTCCAACTATGAAGAAAAAACAGGTGATTTTTGAACGTAGGGATGCAGTAGCTAACTTTAGCAAGCCAGCTAGGAAGACAACATAAACATGTTTAACTAGCTAACCAAGTTTTTATATAGATAAATGAAACTACAGACACTTCAGTAGCGTGGCGTGGGGAAACATTTAGGGGAAGCCCATTTGTTTGGGTCGGGGGGGGGTGGTCAATAACGTAACCAGATGACTGATTACAGCGCCCGGTATCATTTTACACACATTTGTATCACACAGATGCAGGACTTGCACATGCCTGTTATGTAACCGACAGGTCCGCACGCACTCTCGAGCTGAAACTCTCTCGTCTTATCAATTTATGCAGACAACCCCCCCCCCCCCATATGCAATACCAGCCGCTCAATGCGCAGTGCAGATTCGGTAATGAATAACAAATAAGCATTCATTCACAAACTAAATCAGTAGACCTTTAATGTATTACGTTCACATCAAAGTATCAGTAGGCGTGTATGAAACACATTAATTCAAAAACAATTATGTGCAGAGACATTTGCATGCGATAGTCCACCTTCTCTTCCCTTCCCTTTCCACGGCAAGTGCAGCAACAGTCCTCGTCTCTGTAATTAGTTCAGTCCGTAGTCCAAAAGTAACTAAAACATATAAACAATCTCATCTATTCAGGTGATCGGGCCCTATATGGGTGCTATCCGCGGTGCTGATTTTCGGATAGCACCCTGCTAATTAAACAACTACTTCAGACTGACTAACACCTGCAGCTAAATCCAGACAAGCAATGCACAATAACCAACAGAACCACATCAGAAATTGCACACATAGCTACACGGGCAGTTCAGGCAACAGGTATGCCACAGAGAGAAAGGGGTGTGCATTTCACTCACCCTAAAGAGGAAGGACATTCTCCTGTCTTTCGTGGTGGCAAAGTGGTCAATAACAATGTCATAGAACTTCCCAGTGGCCTTTAGGTCCTCCACAACAACAGAGTCAATGGATATTGTGGCTAGGTTGACAAGTCTGTCTTGTCCACACGTGTTCCTCAGATACGTTTTGATCCTTTTTAGACAGGAAAAGGAGCGCTCTGCTGATCTGCTGGTGGCTGGTATCGTGAGCATGAGCTTGTAGACCTCGGAGAGTGTGCCCTGTAGATCATCCTCAATAAGAAGTTCTATCAGCTCTCCTGGTGGCTTGTGAAACAACCTGTTGTTGTCCAGCGTGTGCAGCTCATTCCTTAACTTCTGCTCATCAAAGAATGGATACGTGTTGATCAGCTGAGCCAGCTCACTGCTGGGAAATGCAGCAGGCTTGCAGAAAGATGTGAATTCCAGTATCCGAAAAAAGTTCAGGCACTCCATATCTGCAAATCTTTGGGTCATGTGGAACACTGTGCCGTCAACAATCTGGAAGTAAAGACGCCGGAAAGACACAACCGTTTCCTCGTCTCCTTGCTGCTGGTTAAACCCCTGCTCCAGGTCGTCCCAGCCACGGCGACGTCGTTGACGTCGGGCACAGGATCTCCGACTGCCTTGACTGTTTCATCGTAAATGCGACTGAATGTCTCATCTGTCCTTGTGGCTTTGAGAGCGCTGAGAGTGCTCATGATCTGTTCCTGGCCTTTTTTTATGTGCACCGTCTTACTTTGCAGAACCTGGAAGAGTGGTTCTGTGAGGCCGAAAATGGACTGAAAGACCCCGAGCAGGAAGGTGAAGTCAAAATCCTCAAGTTTTTGCTTCAAGGAAGCACTCTGTGCAATGGTCTCTTTGTCCCATCCCAGCTGTGTCATTATCTTGTCGAAAGCGATACAGAGCGACCCGCGTCCTTCGTAGATGGCGTGTACCGCGCAGCTTTTAAAGTTCCACCTCACAGCAGAACCCCCTGGTACACGCACAGCTCGATCAACTTCACACAGTAATGCTGATCTCTTACATGAACGTGAGAAAAAATTGTGGAAGGCATCAAGATTGGCAAAAAACAGTTTGGCTGCTTGAATGTTGTTTGTGCCTTGTGCTAAAACCAAATTTAATTTATGCGCAACAGTGGATGAATAACGCATTGGAGCAGTGTGCTTTCACTAAAGCCTGAACGCCACCGTGCTGTCCACTCATGCAGCTTGCTCCGTCATAAGTCTGACAAATCAGTTTGTTTGTTGGACTGTAGTTCCCGATGGCTCTCATGACAACTGATGTTACAGCTTTTGCGTGTCTTTCTAAACTGACATAAAAAAAACGAGAAAATGTTCACACACACTGCGTTTTTCATTCACATATCTGATGATGACAGTGAGTTGGCACTTGTGGAAATGTCTGATGTGTCATCCACTTGTACAGCAATGAAAGGAGAAATGTGTGTTTCTTTATCTGTCTCATCCTGGATAGAACGAGCTATGCTTTCAATGATGTCATTTTGTATGGTGTTTGACATACCGCTGAAGACTGTTGACGATCCCAAGTGCTCCGCAAGTGCAGTGTCAAACTCTGCAAATGCACGTACCAGCTCCACGAAAATGCCCCTGTTTGAGCTGCCAGCGGCCTCATTGTGTCCCCTGAATGCTTGTTCTTGACGCGCAAGGCACACGGCAGCAATGGTGAATTTCCTCAGAATATCCCGGTTCTTTTGTACTTGTTCATTGTGCTTCTTTGTGCTAATGGTTCTTGCTAAATCCAGAGCCTCGTCAATCCTGACGCGTCCAAAAAGCTTCAATTTCACAGCACAATCTATGTGATTTTTGGATTTAGCGTGCCTCTCAATTGCCCGTGACAGGTTGGCAAGGTCGATGAATCCTGAAGTTGCCCAAGGATTGTTCAGGGAGCACGAATCCTTGTCAAAAAGAAGACATGGCCAGCAAAATAGACGCTGAAGTTTAGCGCTTCCAGTTAGCCACTCCGTGCGGACATAATTGTCCTCATTGAACGTCCGATTCGCTCCCTTTTTCCTCTGTGTACACAGCTCGAGTGCGGGCATTGGCCTGTCATCTGATTTAATTTTTAGTTGCTGCTGTAGCGGAAGTTTAGTAAAGTTATGTTTGATTAAGTACGCCAAATATCCACCCTTCATAATGCGTCATTTGCTTGATAATTTCTAACGGCGGTGATGACAGTTACAGTATTAAATATGTTGATGTGATTTGATTGGATGGCAGTGTCCAATCAAATCGCCAGCCGCCTCTGAAGGGAAGCAAGAGGTGGTTGGCTTCCCTTGGCATGGCCCTGACCAATCACAGCTTGGCAGGGGCATCACATGGGCCTCATCTGATTGGTCAATCCCTCCATTTTCTTCACCAAGGGAAGCCAGATTTTCGGCTGGCCTCCTCTCGTAACAGTGAATGCAATCTACTGTTTCACCATAACATCTAGAGGGGCGCTGTTTGTTTCACTCTTTGTAAAATACTCAATGAGAATGGGGGAGAGACGGGCAGCAGTGTTTTTATTTATTTATTTAAATTATAACTACAATCCGAAAAAACAGGGGAAGCCTGGCTTCCCTTGGCCTCCGGGAGAAAACGGCACTGTGACACTTAACCAGTTTTCACCATCTAGTGAAACCCAAACTTAAAGGTGGGGTATGTAATTTTGGAGAAACCAGCTCGAGTGCGCTAGAATTTGAAAATACACAGCCGGAAGAAATCTGCCACTTCTTTACAGAGCCCCTCCTCCAACACACACAAATGCGCACATGACCGATGAGGGCACGAGATAAGTTTGTGCACAGATGGAAGGCTGACAGGCAGGTAGACCATCCAGTCATTTTAGCCGGGCCGGCTAAAATGATTGGTCGTGCTTTTTACAGTACTACTGCTTCCACAGATGAATTGTTTTTCAAAAAAGTGTATCTCGAGCCGGTTTCTCAAACTTACCTACCCCACCTTTAAGAGCATAATGGGTCTTTGTTTAATGTTAAAAAAGGGACAATAACCAAAGATACAGTAAATACTATGCAGCAAATGTTTTGCATTCACCTACATGCTATATGGTTCAGATGATTTCCAGTCAGTAGCATAACACTTGCTCTTAAATGTCTTTCAAATACTGCCATGAGACACAACCACTAACTGAGGTGTCATCAACACTTTTCAGATTAAGTGCCTTGGAAAGAGGGGCAAAGCTATTGAAATAATAATAATATGTAGCCGTAGTTAACTAATTTGCTGTTATGGATACGTGTCCCACATGAATTTAGCATTGGTTAGCTAGCACTCGCGATTGCCCAAGGATTCATATGTAAAACTGATGTATCTCTACTAACAATAAGTTGGTTGTTGATATTTATATTTTTAGACCTTTTTATTAAAAAACTAACTTTCAAACCTTTACACAATAATTTGGCGGTCCCCATGAAGACCCTCTGAGGCCATCTATAGATCACGGGCCCCATGTTGAAAAGTCAACAGACAGATTTTTCCTTACAACATTTGCATAAGGGAATTCAAATTGTAGTTTAACTTCAATAGAAGATGTTAATTAAATTAAGATTATATCCATCCATGTCACATGTTCAAGATCCAAAGCACACATTCTATTATTGCTCTACAACGTGACTAGCTGACATCACAACCTGCCAACATATGGCAGCCAGACAGACAAATTCCTCTTGGACCAGACATCAGCACCGCCCGAGGGGCACAGAGGTGGTTATTTCGCATTTTCATACTCACATGCTGCAGTTAGTGAATATATGCGATATTTATCAACTCCTCCAATTTGCTCCACCCTCACTATCCCTATAGTTTTATTTCATACCGCTGCTCCCTCTTTACCTCACACTGTCTATCCATATATGCACTGTTGTTGTGTTCTGGTGTGAGAAAGCATGCTATACGTGCACCTCAAAGCGTTTCGTGCTAATTATAGAAAAACACAGCAGCAAGAGGAATAGTGAAGGGGAAGACAGCGTCACATTTCCCGCCATTTGGAATGAATTATAGCCATATGCGGTCACACTGGCGTGGAAAAAAAGTATGGAAAGACTGACTGAAGGGAGAGGAAAGCTTTTGGGAATGATTTATGGTTCCATAAGGTTGTCAGAAGAGGAGGGGGAGGAGGAGGAGGAGGAGGAGATGCAAAGGGTTTCCTTGGTATGGGGATACCCCCTTTTTAGAGGGATTTCCCTGAAGTGGCCTCCCACACTGCAAGTCCCATTGACTGTACAGTCAACAAGGCGGCGGCTGGGGAACCAGGATGTAATTACTTGGGAGGAATGAGTCACATTACCTGAAATAGACACAGTTAGCAAAAAACGGTTAACAGATGGGACATATTTAACTACAGGCTTTGAGAACAAATTGAAAAAAGGGGTAAATAAAAGGTGTCTGTTTAAAACTATTTAATAGAATAGAGTCAATCGATTTCTCACAAATAAGCTGTTTTGACTCAATCCATACAGACACTTGTTCAAGACCTCTTGGTGGCACTTTAGGGAATCAGCTACCCCTTACGAAATGTGTCAACGTGCATTGAAACGCAAGGTTAAAAGTTATGTTATGTACTTCAAGCAAAATTGTGTACATTACCCCTAACTAGGTTCAGACCACAACACTCTCTTCGGTTAAGGGTACAGAACTAATTGGTTACTTAACTAAAAGCAGTTACCTAACTTACTTTAGTTATGTAAGTTAGGTAACTACTTTATGCATGTAACGCAAGTAGGTTACGTATATTTTGTCACGTGCATTAGGTAAGTTAATTGTATGTCTTGGTTTCACTTTCGAGATGAACACTGATCTCCTGGACGTTAGTTCTGAGTTTTTTTTACTCATCCATCTAAACCGAAACTTCTCCACATGTAGACTTTGACGCTATACAAAGCAACCCAACACCCCCCTTTGCTAGTGCCAAAATCCCTAAGAAGAAGATGAACCTTTATTTATCCTATATTGTTAAACTAATACGTTTGCGCTGTGGACCAACACTATACTTTGACGGGGAAGGGGGTAGCAATAAAGATAACACCATTAAACAGTTACACAACATAACATAAATAATATCGATAGCAGCGTCCCTAGCAACCACCTTGGTAACAATGAAAACGTTGTATAGACACAATTTCTTGAAGTCATCTTCATAATAACTAGCAAACTAAAGATCATGTACATCCACTGCACACATAATCTGAAATAACAACTCATATTTCTCGCATCAAATGACATTAAAGGGCATTTTAATCGCCAAACTAACCTTAAAATAGGCATTTTCCACCGAGAATAAAACGAATGTCGGCCATGTTTTTTTTTTCTGCAGGGAGAAATGTGAAGATCACGTGACATAGCCAGCCATTGGAATCAATGGTGAAAAAAAACGTAGGCATTTTACAATTTCAGAGGCGTTTTCGTAGAAATACTACGTCCTACGTTGTGGACCAACGTAATTATTACACGTTTTTTTATGAGACTGGGTTGGCCAGTCTCGCCAGCATCATAAACAATGAAGCATTCATGTTTTTTCAATACACCTTTCTGGGACTGGTTTCACCAATAGCTTATGATGGCTAATCATTTGGTCGTTTAAGGAAGTTATGGCTGTGTAAACTGTATTAGTGAGCCACTCCGCCTGTTTAATGACTCTACTTAGGCTACTTAGGCTACTTCAGCACTTAATTGCCTCCTATGGTCCGTTTGAAAGGAGCCTGTGTCACTTTTGATGAAAGTAGCCGTCATGACCAGAACTAGCAATTACATCAAGATACAGACCCTTTTAATATGATAGGGGTAGGACAGGGGGACACACCTGACTGGTAGTTAGCCACTGATGCAACACAGAGCTTTAGAGTTGGTTAAAGGTAACACAAAGGAATGATACATTTGGTGCATTGGACTGTAACAATTTGGGCAATTTTACCCATCTGTGCTCCCTACAGGTGAGTCGAAACAGTGCTCCTGGGCCAAGTCAGTGGCAGTAGACCAGTAGGGTAGGCTTAACATTACAGTTGAACCACACTTGGATAAAGTACAACATTTTAAGTATCCTTCTTTTATCCTTATTCTGTGTATCTTGTGAGTTTGTGTTGGGCTATGATGGCTGCCAAAAACATAGGTCTCCTACACTCAATACTAAGGCTCAATGCATCATAGACTATGAATTACACCGACAGCGATAGGCTTTGAACCTAGTTTGCGATATTAGCCAAATGTTTGTAAATGACACATAATCCCCTCGAACCCAAACATACATTTCCCAATATACTTACATTTCAGAAAAATAAATATTGGTAAATCTAATTCATAATACCATCACTTTAATAGCCCTTATTTATTATTAATAATAATACATGACACTTATATAATGCTTTTCTAAAAACTCAAAGACGCTTTGACAGAGAATAAAAAAACAAAGTAAAATACAAAAATAATTCAGTAATAACCATATAAAGAGTTATTTGTGTGCTGCCGTTCATTTCATTAAGCCTGAAGACGACCCAATGGAGGGGGATTTGCTCAATTAAATATATTTTTTTATGTGTGAGAGCAAGAATAATTCTTGTCACACAAGTTACATTTACACTTTTATCCAATAACCCCAAGTTGCCCAGCATGGATACAAACATATAACTGGCTTCATATTAAAAGCCTGTGAACAGAAACAAATAATTCTGTCTCACTTCTTAATCAATGGCTGATTCTTCCCAGAGTCAAACTTGGCCCGTTTTAGCATTCTTTTGGGCCAGACAGTGGCCATTCTTTCACTCCCACTGCTTTTCATTCTTTTTATCCTTGACTGGGAATAGAGAACTTTTTTCACACTGTGCCTGTCCACTCAAATGAACCCATTGTGTCAGAAAACATCCAACACAGCAGTAGAGTCTCTGAGCGGAGCAGGGAACAGAAAGTGGACCCTGGCTACCTCTCTGTGTTCTAGCACACACTTGAGAAATGTGGTGTGCTGACTCCATCAGGGATTTGCCAAGAAGCATCTATACGGGCCCATCCTGCGTGGTCGTAAAATACCCTGAGCGAAGCGTTTTTCCAAAATGAACTCTACAAATGTGTTTTTCTCGTTTCTATGGCGACATGGCGACAACTCCTGTTTTGGATCTTTTTTCCCCCCGCTCTGCGTCAGAGGGAGGGTTTTCTGGGAGCAATTACCGAGCGGGAATGTGGGTTGCGAAGGGGAAGAGGAGGAGACGCAGCGGCTAAGAATGTCCTGAGTGTGTGAAAGAAAGTGATTTGAAAAGGAAAGTGATTCATACAGTGTGTTCATGTAATAAATAAAGAGCGCCTACTGTTTTACTACTTGAATTTATTTCTAGTTTATCACAGCATTACTCCCATCCAGACCCACCTCTCATACTGATCATTGACACACACTACTAAGGCCTTCCTGTAGCATCTTTACAAGTCCTTTTACTCAGTGATCACAATCACTCTTTTCAGAACTCTTCCTCCCTTACAGTTACATAATAAACCTCCCTCGGCTCCACCTATTATACTCCACATGAATCAGTGTTCCTCTGTAGAACATTTTCCCAGTTCCCACTGCTATCCTTGACATCTTAATGACCATCCTCCCCCAGCTTCTACCCGCCCTAAACTTCACCCTGAACTTAAAAACATTGCACAAGCCTAGACCCTCCACCTTGATTCTTTAATACAATATAATGTGTGTCCACCCTGCCGACTCCAAATTAGAATAATTCCTTTTCTACTTTTAGATGTATACACTGACTGATACAAACTTGACAGAAAGCACACACATGCACCAACAGTTGAACATGTCACTGAAAGGCAAAGTTCCTCACCTCAGTCAGTGTCAGAAGACATATTCAATAGAAAATGTACTTTTCAACTTTTTAAAGAGGCCTTTCATTCTTCCGGGGCTTTTCCCTTTCCTCTAGTAGTGTGTGTATACAGGTTTCGTGCATGAGGAGGGTGAAAGAGGTGCTGCACCACAGGCAGTATAAAAATAAAACACTTTTTGAACATTAAAGCATGACCACATGTCAAAGTAGAGTCAAAATAAACACATTTTTAAATAACTGTTTCCTGATAATATACTGTACTGATTCTGTCTGTTTCAAACCACAATGAAGTATTGACATATAACTTTTATTGACAACATATTTAATTGGTTTTCTAACAATAGCAGATTGCATAAACTACACCACTAAAAACATTATTATGGTTATCTAAGGCAATTGAAGTACATTCTTCATTTGTATATAGATATATAGAAGTAATTAATCTCTTATATGTACATTGTTTAGCAGTGTTTTGCACTGGAACATTGTAAACATTCTTCATTATTGGCTCCAACTGGTGTGTAAGTAATTTACATCAATTGGGAGTTATGCTTTCCCAAATTCTAAAAAAGGGGCTACGGTTTAAAAATATCTATCCCTGGAGCTATTCCAAAGATATTTAACTTCTCTGGAATCATAGAGAGAACTCCCTTGACCCAGTGTTTAAACAAAGGAGGTTTCACTGACTTTTAGTGCTGAAGAATATGGGCCTTTTGATTATTGTAAAAATCCATAGAAAACTCTAACCTAAGCCTTGTGTAGCTTAAATTCAACCACACGAGACGCAGAATGCAAACTAACGTCTAAAATGTCAAGTTTTATGCTTCGTAATGTTGGCAGCTACCTTGATCACCCAACACCTATTTAGCACCATTGGTTGGTAATATTTTCAATAGACAAAAGTCTGTACCACACTTTGAGCATGTCTGATTGTTCAGGGTAAGAGCCTTGTGCGTCCTCTGTAGTCTTATGACAGTTATAATGAATCTTCAGGTACCCGTCCCGTCATTAATTACACCTGACAAACTGGCTTGACCAAAGTCATGCTGTCAGTTATGACATTCATTTGGGATTGTTATCTCATAATATTACACAGGTAACAAGTAAGCGTACACCCTTGAAAGCGATCTGCACATAGTACTTTCCCTCACATCTTCTTTTGTATAAGCACAGGTAATACCAGGTCACAGGTTGCACAGGATCTCAGGATTACCATTTTTGTTTGACAAGTTCCTGTTCAGTAAAAAACTGATTGAGTATCCCTCTATGGCAAGGCAAGAAAAAACTTGCATTAATAGTAATTAGATCTGCCCTGACTCGGCTCACCTAGTTGAAAGTTGTTCTTTTATATTCACTTAATGCTCCAAATCAGCCTCTGTTTAGTTCTCCTCCCCTCTTCAGTTCTCCAGAAAGGGTGTCCTCACTCACTGATTGGCTAAGAAGGGGAATGCACCAATCTGCTCTCAATTATGAGCCAACGGGTGATCTGAATAACTTCCCGTCAACTCAGGGGGAGAGGGGCATTCAGCTCAGATTGTATCAACAAAACATTGAATTACCCAAAACATCTGGAATTCTATTTGAACCTTTCATTCTTTTTTCCAGGGCTCCACCCTGAAGACCACGTATCAGATATCTGATCTTACCCCACCCAGGCCGTGACCTCTGGCCTCACCTTCAGTCAGTTCATCTTTCCAATACCCCCCCATCCAGTAAACCTAAAGCCTAAAGAAATGACGCAATATGATTTAACCTGTGGCCATGGCCATGTGTACAACTGTACGATGACAATATGATCACAAATCCTAGCTCCCTTATAAATCACCAATTGCAACCAACTATTTATTTGCTTTCAGTTTTTAATATGACCGCCCTTATGATTTTTTTAGTTTTTTCCTCTTTTCTTTCTTTCATGCACGTAAAAAAAAAACATTACATTGTTTTTATTTGACTTATACTGCCTGTAAAGAAACGTTTTTTGTTTTGTTTTCTGAGCAAAGTAGATGTATGGACAAACAAAATCCATTAATAAAACGTTTAAAAAATAAATATTTGAACCATGTTGTGGTCATGTTGTGTGCCCGTGTATTGGTTTGGCATCTCTTTCTGGTCATTTTAAGTGTCTTTGGGTTCATTTTGCTTCTCTTTTTGGTGGTTTAGCATGTCTTGATTTTCTTGTATTTCTTTAAGTAATTGTGTTGGTCTTTTGTGGTCATTCTGCATCTGATTATCTGGGTGGTGTTGTAAAGAAAATGTGCATGTCCTTGCGACAGTCTTGCATCTTTGTGGTTGTTTTGCATCTGGGTTAGGGATCTCGATGTTGTTGTTTTGCATGTTTTAGTGGCTGTTGTGTTTCTATTTGTGACACAGATACCATCCTGATTACCCCTCATGAGCCACCCTTGGGACCAATGTGCTAATTTGGCTTTATGACCAAACTTGATTCATATTTACCTTCACAAAAACATACATCTATCTCTTCAAAATGGAAGCCTCTTCAAACGTGTTCCATTAGTTTGATTCCTGCTAACTGCCTTGTCGTGGCCACCTGCTGCCTGATCCGCCCCATACAGTCTGAACAATTACATGTCTGGCTTCCTGGAATGGAGAATCACACATTCCTTTAATCACGAGCACACTCTGGGAACATTGTTTTCATTTAAAGGTAAGTAGAAGAATACTGTCTGAAATAACATCTGCGCAGATCATTGTCTCACACACACGGGATCACAATAATATGTTCCGATATAGTGTGATCGGAGCTGTGATGCAGTGTCTGCAGTGGGCCGATGCACCTGGTAGGAATGTTCCACACACCTGTAAATTGTCTGCACTCAAGTGTTTCCCATGTGTGTGCCCCCGGTGAGTCATCATGAGATTCTTCTTGATGTTACAATCTCACAGTGGCACCGTGAGTTGAACAGACAGTGCTGCATATTCTAACATGGAGCCAGAGGTGTCACAATGCTATCAGATGATATCTTCACACTGAGTAAGACAGTATCTTCACACTGAGAGAGAGTCAGTGATTGTGTCAGCCTTGACGGAGGCTCTGGTGTCAGGAGGAGTTTTAAAAGGAGTTTCCACTGGAATTATCTATGGTGATTTGTACTCCAACTGATTGAGTGATACATGTCCAAGGGTTCGGTCAAAATCTGACCCGAGCTCAATTCTGGATACTCCCTTGGTCAGTCATTGAGACTTCTCAGTATTTGTATGCTTCTGTTAGGGCGGCTTTGATTTAGCACTTTCCGTGGGTGTTCTGACCCCTGAGGTCAGAACAGAGCAAGGATGGTCCGGCTGAACAAGTACTCTACAGTCTCCATGAACAGTGTGCGGCCCAGATTAAGTCAAAGGGGTGGTTCGGATTGTACCACCTAAAAGAAAGGCCCAGCAAAAACGAATCACCTTTAGTGTAAGCTCTACTTAAAATATGTGTAAACCTATACTGTACCTACGTGGAGCAGAAGTTGTTTTACGCATCTATGCTAACCAGACTCCATCTGGCGGAATATCTCTTAGTGGTCGACTAATCTCAACAGAGCTGGCGAGCTAACCAATCAGAGCAGACTGGGCTCTGGTTTCAGACAGAGGGTGAAAAGAGGTGCTGGAGTATGATCAAAATAAAGCTCCATTTAAAATATTAAATCTACTGTAGATAATGCACTAACTTTGGATAAATACCACACACAATCCCACTTCAAAAGGCCCGCACTGTCCCTTTTAAAATGATTTATCTCTGTAAAGTAAAGTTTCCACTCATGATCAGATGATCATGAGTCAATCTCGTGAGTGCACTTCACACACAAAAACACCTTGTCAGCAAGCAGAGCACTGTCTAAACACACTGAAAGCATAAATACCATATTATAGACGTTCACATTTCACCCCCTCCCCCGCCCACATATCAAGCAAAAGTGAGAGCATTGCCTGGCAGATGACTCATCAAGCTGCAGGTCTTGTGACATGCAGGACACAGCGGCCATCGCAGTCAACGGCATCTTTACACAAAGGGTGATAAGGGTGGTGACGTAGAGTCAACAGAGGCTTAGCGATGCCCCTCCCATGCCCAGCATTCACACACAGACATGGCACGCACGTCGTGGTTCGATCAGTGTTACAGGCGCATTTTTCAAAACAATTGTTTATCTATGTTATCCAATTATAACTTGGGTTTTTGTGTGTGATTCTTTTTGCCTTCTACTGCATATATTATTATGTTTTGCACTACTTTTTATTTTGTATTATTGTATTGTATTGTATTATATATGTTGGATTGTTGGATTTTCATTACCATGTATACACTGTAGCCTTTGAATCTTGAATTTGAATATTTTATTCTCAGGCTAAACAGTTATTTTTGTATGTATTTTTTCATGTATCTTCATATTTTAAATATCTCTTTAGATTTGAACATTGTTATATATTTGTTTGTCAACTTAATTCCTCTTGCGTTTATGTATTCACCATATACACACAAAAGATTCATTATACATGTAAACCTTATGCTGATTTTACTGATTTATTCCCCAAAAGTGGTGAATATTGTTTGTTTTTTTGCTGTTCGTGATAGTTTACAGATGATAAGTGATCTTGCAATGAAGACGACTAATACAATGTTCAAACAAAGACAGAATATGAAATTAGGGATCGGCCGATACCGATACCGATTATTAGTAATCAAGGAGACCGATAACCGATATTTGGAACTGATATACATTTGCAGTAAAATCAGAAAATCTTGGTGTCAAAATGTAGAATAACACAAACTCCAACACAACTTCTTTGAAATGCATTTAAGCATATATTATGTTTAATGAACTTTTAAACATCTTACAACTGGTTTCCTCTCTGAGCCCTTTTCTTTAGTGCAGCCATCTGCAATGAGTTAGAGAGAGACAAGAAGTGGGGCTGCAGGCTGACATGCTTAACTAACAATAATGCTTAATTTATTAGATCTGTCTATCTAGCATAACATCCCAATATGTGACTGCAGCCAGAGAAACGGCCGCATCAGAGCCAAAGTTTTATCGGCAATTTGATTAAAAAAAAGGCCGACCCCTATATGAAATGGACTGTTAGTTTAAATTAGCATCACCTGGTTATATTTATAACTTGCACTTTAATTACATTTGAAAAGCCACCCCGAGCTTGTTAAAATGTACTGGAACAAACTGCCCCTTGAAGGAACAGAGATTAGAGAGTAACTTCGGAGGGGGGCATCATGGTGGGCGATGACTATCACGGACACACATTCTTGATATTGGGCCAAAACCTTTGAGGTAAGGTCTAGGTGGGGTTGCTGCCTGCCAAAGCTTGTGATAAAGGACAGTTTCCCATCAAACATTCTTGGAGGATGTCTGAAGAAACTAACATGTAATTCCCCCCCCCCCCCCCCACTTCAGTCAGTTTCAGTCAGTCAGTTAAGAGTGGATTGTACAATGATTGCAACTCACTAAGGTGAAAAGGTTACAAAATACATTGTACTTGTCATTACAAGTAGACTGGACTACTGCAATGGTGTCTTCACAGGTCTCACTAAAACATCTATTAGGAAGCTGCAGCTGATTCAGAACGCTGCTGCTCGAGTCCTCACTAACACTAAGAAAGTGGATCACATCACTCCTGTTCTGAAGTCTTTACACTGGCTTCCTGTGTGTCAAAGAATAGATTTCAAAATACTGCTGCTGGTTTATAAAGCACTGAATGGTTTAGGCCCAAAATACATTACTGACCTCCTGCTAAATGATGAACCATCCAGATCTCTCAGGTCTTCAGGGAGTGGTCAGCTTTCTGTCCCCAGAGTCAGAACTAAACATGGTAAAGCAGCGTTCAGTTATTATGCTCCAGATATCTGGAACAAACTCCCAGAAACCTGCAGGTCCGCTGCAACTCTGACGACTTTTAAATCCAGCAAGAAGACTTTTCTTTTTGTCGCTGCTTTTAATTGAACTATTCACATCTTAAACTGCACTGTAACTTTTATCCATGTATTTTTTTTATTCCATGCCATTTTCTTAATGTCTTTCGTTTTTTGTAAAGCACTTTGAATTGCCTTGTGTTGAAAAGTGCTATATAAATAAACTTGCCTTGCCTTGCCTTACATAGGTGATGTTCCCAACACTGTGACCTTGTTTATGTAATGGAAGTTAAACTGTAATCTGACATGCACACACGTTTAAGTAGCCAAGAAAAATATTAGCAAAGAGGTCAATCATTACTGTATCTCACAGACCTATGTGTTCTTTATGTTTTTAGACCCTGTCAAACAATGGAACAAAGATATAATCGGCAATTTAGGAAATGGTCTTTGTCTCTTTTTATATGGTGGCCGAACCATGCAAACAACCCAAAACTAAGAGTACATGTAAATTACTAGGTTAGTTGTGTTAGATCATAACTGGTTTCTGCTTTGAGCTTCTTGCAGCATTTAGTAAAATGAACACAAGAGTAAATAACTGGAAGCGAGGCCGACTCTTCCAAAAGCTGTAAAATAGGCTACCAATTGAAACAGCTGTTTTACAAAGGTATTTTATGTGCACAGATGTACTGAAATTATAGGACTCATGCTGCAGACACAATGACAACATACCTGAACACTTTTTTTTTATGACTTTGTCTTTACAATTCTGTTTGTGTTCAGGTTAGACGAACCAATTAGTGACCTTAACAGATGTTGGTGAGTCTATTGTTACACATTGGAGGATGCCAAGATAGCTTTTTCTATCTTCCTTTAGTCTTAATGCTAAGCTAAGCGTTGTCTTGGGGACAGCTTTGTACTTGTTTCAGCTTCTTTCTTATTGAAAAGTAATGGGAAAGCACTGACACAGAAGCCTGTAATCATCTTCATCATTCATCTAACACTTGAGCTTTTGACTCAACTCCTTAATCTGCTTTACACGGCTATCTCTACCTTGATCTCTGTATTCAATGCTGGGCATGGCGACCATCAGTCAACACACTGCAGTCATCACTGCCACTGCTAGACAAACGAAGACCCTAATACATGGCAATCATCAGATTACCCCTGTGTTTCTGGTGATGGTGGTGTCTGGTTTTGGGATTACTCTCCATTGGTGAAAGACTCAGGAGGTCTGATGTTTTATCTCTTTATCAAGCATACATCTTAGTGTCTTAACTTGGTCGCTCCACCTTGATTTGTATCTCTGCTTTCTGTCTCAAATTCCCCTTTCCCTATTGCTTTCTCTTTGCCTTGAGACACACAGATATCCGTGCACGCAGAGTGCAGATTTCCACAGGGATTATTTCTCTCTACCTTCCGAAAAAAAGAAGAGTTGAATCTTCCGTAGAGTCAAGATGTTGAAGATTACTAAAATGGGGATTTATTCTTCCAGCTTCTTTCCTAGTTTTAGTGGATCACAACATATTTGGTATGGAATACATTTGCAGATGATGGGTTTAAAATGAGACCAAACCCCTCTAGGAATGTCAATTCTGAGGCAAAATGTGACATGCAACTGATAAGAAAGGCTTTCTGTTAGCCTAGCCGATTGTTGGAAATGTATTTCGCTACTGAAGCAGTAGTATGCTAGATTAGCTGTTTACATAAGGACAGATTCACACTCACGACAGAACACATGGTCTTCACGAGCCAATATGGGCTGCCTTAGGTTTCGATCAGAAAGAGTACATTTTAAGCCGCTTTGTGCGCCTTTTTCTTTGTTGTCTATGATTATATAAACCTAAACTAGGTTAACAATTAGGTAGTATACTATACATGGCTTTTGTTTAACTAACGTTAGCACTAATTTGGTGCTTACCTAGCAACATATTCAAAAGAAAAAGCAGCTAAAAAAACCCTGTCTGTTCAGGCCCTCTACAACTACAAATAAAACATTGATACCATTATTGTTATAATACATGTTTTGAGGCAACCTCTTATGAAGAAAGTTTATTGCTATGATTAGGTAGGGATCACTTGTGTTGGCCCAGTCAATGACTGTACATGAGTTGTTTTTCATCAGGAGCTCTTTGCCTTAATATCCAGCTGCATGTTCCTTCCTGAAAAACAAACAAAGAGGATGGGGCAAGGCTGAGACCGAACATGAATACAAACAAACAGAAAACCATCTGGCAGGAATGTTATTTGAGAAGAAGTCGATGCTGATACAGACAACCGTGGGCGTGAAGACATAATAAGATCTGTAAATAAGACTTAATTGTTCTTGCTTAATGGTTTGAGTGCTATAAAAAACATATTTAAGCTTTGATGACAGACAAGCTATTGTGCTCCTTCTTAACTTTACATAACAAACTGAAGAAAGCATGGAACCTCAAAGAACGAAAAGATGGAGGTCTTTCCTTGTTATATGCCAGGAAAAGTCCTTTAAAAATACCATGTGTGGAATGTGCTTGTGTTAAATACCTGCAGGGGGGCTTCTGGAATATGTGCTGGGTTAGAAAATGCATTGTTCCTATGTTTCTACAAAGGAGATGGTGGAAATGTTTATTTGTTTGTCCACATCCTTTATGGGAGGGGGCGATCAGACACACATCCGGCTATGTAGAACAGATAACATACTGTACCGTACATCTGAGGATACCTAACACCTTAGAAAACCTTCATCTGATTTAACGTAGGGTTTCAAAATGTATCAAGACTTTAAAAGACCTCACAAACTGATCTTACTTTTCCTGTGCACACTGTTTTAAATGTACTTTTTTTTTTGCAGTTCGAGGAAGCCATTAGTATCCATTCATCTCAGTACATATTTTCACAAGAACAAAGGGAAACCAATAGAAGCCTGTGCTAAAAGATGTAAATGCTCAGTATGGCCCCTTTAAACACATGATTTGTGATTGCAAATGGGTTTCTATTAAACAATATGTGTTTCATCCAAAAGTCTAAATAAACATTTAAGTGGAAGATATTCCAGACTACAGTATCCTGATGGATATGCATCAAATGACTTGAGTTGAATGAGACCTGTTGCTTCTGTGACTTACCCGCCCACACTGACTCAACTGATGACATCATTAGTGTTAAGTGACTGTAACTGATCCCGAGACATTTCCCTAAAGGTGATGATGCCTCGCTGAAATGTGGCTGGGGAATGCGACGCAAAGCCAATAACGTGTTTTAATGAGTCTAACGTTGGTGGCAAAATTAGAAATATTTTGTTTGTGCAACTTAATTTTCTTAAACGTTGATGAGTTATTGGATTCCCCCGCACAACACTAACTGTATAGTTTTAGAACCAAAATACAGCCAATTATATATATTTTTTTCCCGATCAGAACCCAATATTTAACAACACATTAAAAGTGTATAACCTAATGCAATATATTTGTTTTATTCTCTATAGATATTAAAATATGATAAAGTTGTGATTGTTCTAACTAGGCTAATTGTGTAGTGAACATCTGATATTGTATCAGCCCTACAAACGTTATACCTTGGAAATCTAGATGCTGTAATTTAATCTTTTTGTGAACAGAATGTACCATTGTTTTACTTATTTACCATCAGTAAGTGTCTGTGGTTTATATATTATAGGCTTAAGTGCCTCAGATCTCAATTGTTGTACAAAAAACTATTAATACACATAGAAAAATAAATGTATTGTTTTTTAAATTCTCTGTGGAATTGAAATAATAAAAGAGAAAATGATATACTAGACTAGAAAGAGAGCAATAATTAATATTATTCATGTCTAACAAAACAAGTATTTGAAATGTGTTCCCTTCTTTCCAGCTAAGGAAGGTTGTGGAGGACAAAGACATGCCGTGAGTCTGCGGTTTGGGACAGTGGAAAAGAGGGAGGTGACTCAGGGTGAGGGGGAGTGGTTTGAGGGGCGGACCTGAGGGCCCACAAGGTCTATATAGTTAAACAGAGTTTCCTCTGCTACTGCCTTGTGTCTGTAAGCTCACATTTCTGCCTCCTCAGCCTGTGCCGCTCTCTCGTACTCACAGCCTCTCTCACTGAGTCTCAAACTCCTCCAGCATCATGCAAACCTCCAGGCAGTCTACATACTCTGTGCGCAGCTCCAACAGCAGCCGACCTCCTGCCATGTCAATGAGCCGTACCTCTGGTCCTGTCTACAGGGCCTCATCTATCCATGGTGGGGCCGGAGGGGGCCGCATCAGCATCTCCTCCAGCAGCAGCACTCGATTGGGATCAGGGATGGGATCCGGGATGGGAGTGGGTTCAGGAGCTGGGGGCTTCTCCAGCAACATGCAGGTGAGCGGGAACAGCGGCCACGTCATGGGCAATGAGAAGTTTGCCATGCAGAACCTGAACGACCGTCTGGGCAACTACCTGGAGACGGTGAGGAACCTGGAGCAGGCCAACCACCAGCTGGAGATTAAGATCAAGGAGGCCATGGAGAAGAGCGGACCCGACTTCAGAGACTACAGCAAGTACCAGGCCGCCCTGGACGACCTCAGGAAGAAGGTGAGGAGGGCATGTGTGCATGTATTAAGTGGTGAATTAAAGTAAAAGAGAGGGGCTTGAATGGAAAGAGGGAATTCATTTAAGTTTTTGACATGATATGATGTATGATTGGTAGAAGAAAATGTGTAGGGCACAATACATCTTGAAGGTATATGCATTTCAAATGGGTTTTAAGCAATCAAATTGGCACCATCTGACCTAACAACAAAACACATTGTGGTTACTGCTTGGATAAGTGCCCACTGCCGCTCTGGGGGTCCCAGGGCTGAACCGGAAACAGTATGGTGGAGGAATGTTGGAGCATCAGGGGTCAGAGGGACAGGAAAGCAGAGAAAAACAACAGAGGCCAGGGATTATACAGACCATAAAGGGCCAACATACAGGCCCATACATCATGACTTTAACTACTTTTTCCTTTCGGTGTAACACAAAGAGTGTCTCAGAAATAGCACAATGGGACTGAACAGGTAGTACAGTCATTACTACTGTGTATACACAAAATAGAAGCTGATAAGGATAAGGAAACTCACTTGGGAATAGGATCTTTCAAGTTGGGGTTCTTTATGTTCTGTGTTTTATATGTAATTAATCTGATAAGGCAAATCATTTCACACTTTCCTGAAACACCCGATCAAAACACAAAGAACTCAAAGTTAAGATTGCATTATTCATTCAAGGTTTTTCCCCCACTGATTTGCAAATTTCATTCAAGGCTACAGTTTCTATATTCAGACAAAAAAAAGTATAGTTTTCAAATGGAATATTCCATTCGGCCCAATGGAGCAACTGGATAACCCCGTTTCTAACTGTACCAGTTCAACATTAGAAAATATTATTTGTATATGTCCTCTGTGAGGAAAAGTGTACATGCCCATGTAGAGCATGTTTTTTTTTACATGTTTTCCTTGTGGGACTGAACAGATAACACTATAGTCAAATGGTTACACAAACAAATGGAATCGAAAAAAATCAAGAAGGAGTTTGGCAACTATTTCCCAAGGTTTTTTCATTCTCAACTGTTTACTCTACTAACAGCTGAGGGCCTGAGTTTATCCACACAGCCCGGGGTCAAAAAAGGCAAATTTGTCTTTTGATGTGATGCAAAAATCACTCAAATAACTGGAAGCCCTCAGCCCCCATCTGAGAAAACACAGACTCTCACGTCAATGTGAAAACAGCCCAGTCTGGTAAAGCACGCACAGTCAACTATCCATGCAAACACACACATGCACGCACACACACAATCACCACCACCCCCATCTACCTCATGCAAATCACCTGTCTCGTCCCTGCTGACTGGATGGATCCTGTTCCTGCTCCGAGAGGACGGTTGCTGCCTGGCAGCCACCGATTGGCTAGTAGACTTTGTCACCTGGATGCCTCCCCTGCCACCCTTCCCTGCCCTTATCTACCAGACCGTGACACATAAAGCAAATACTGCAACCATCTGGTTTATCTGAAGCGGCCCGCTGACACTGTCCCCATTTTTACATAGATATTGACCCTTTTTTCCTGGCATAAAAACATTTTAGAATTCAGACCTGGTTGAATCCATATCGTTTTTTTCTGTCAAACCTCACTTTTACAATATGTTAAAGTAGTGAAATCTCTTCAGAGTAGTAATTGGACATTTATGTCTGCGTATCCTTAGTACGGTGGCCCTGAAGTGCAAGTCAAAACAAAATTTCACAAAACACTACAGCATTTCACAAAACACTACAGCATTTCACAAAACGAGGGGTTATGTATGGTAACCCTTGTCATATAAGCACAGGCAGAGCCCTCTACTGGACTCTATGGGTACTACCTTATCATGCAAGCATTCACCTACTGAGACTTCTATAGACGTAGCTGGCCCCGGGGCGGGCCTACCTGAATGCGCGCGCATCTCACCGTATAAAAGGAGGCCTCGCCTCCTGACCGCCATCCTACACCTCTCTTCAGCGAGCGGTATAGGACAGACAGTGCCCCGAGTAGAGGGCTCCGTCTGTGCTTATATAACAAAGGGTTACCATACGTAACCCCTCGTTATGGCCAATACAGTCGGTGCTTTATTTCTGTCTGTATCATGTTGTTGTGAGTTTGGCAGCTAGAGGTTAGTTTATCCTGATCGATCCGATCTCCATTCACCAAACACGTATTTTAAAAGGTTTTTCGCCTGCCGTCTTGTCTGCAGACTTGTCACAGCATTAATTCATGGTTTTTACTAACCGGTATCAGTATGTTGTTACTTCGGCATCATTTTGAAACGTGTATTACAATAAAATCACGGTAAAATATGTTCATTTTGTTGTAGTCTACCATAGTATTTACATGGAGATAAGCCCCGAATATTCGCATTGCTCTATTCGCTCGAGTTTCAGGTTTCACCGCGGCTGTCAGCTGTGTTTACTCCTGTCATTCAAACAAGACGCGCTGGAGAGGGGGCGGGCTTATATCCATGCAAATGTTTTCTGAATGGAGATTGGATTGAGCAGGATAAACTAACCTGTAGCTGCTCCGTCCAAACTCACAACAACATCATACAGACAGAAATAAAGCAGCGACTGTATTCACCATGACACAGACAGTCTGTCACAGACTGACACAGACAGTCTGTCACAGACTGACACAGACAGTCTGTGGTTTGTTCATGTTTAACTTTTGTCTTGTTTCTGAACAGATATGAGGAGCTGTAAGCTCTGTGTGCTAACAGCTAACGGCTGATGTTTTGGGACATGTTGCGCTGTCGGGTGCACGAAGCGTAATTTCTTGACTGGCAGCAAAAACAACCAATCACAGCAGTGCTTCTCTGGCTGGCTCTGTCCAATCACAAACAAGAAGTGTTCTCCCTAAAGGAATACTTTTTCCGTAAAAGTTGAAATGCTGTGGCGTTTTCTGAAATGCTGTGGTGTTTTGTGAAATGCTGTGGCGTTTTCTGAAATGTTGTTTTGACTTGCACTTCAGGGCCACCGTACCTTAGCTTGCAATCTAAATCCCCTCTTTCTTTTGTCTCAGGTGTTTGATTCCACCTCTGATAACGCTCGTCTGGTTCTCAACATCGACAACGCTCGCCTGGCGGCCGATGACTTCAGAGTGAAGTAAGTCCCTCTGAGACAGGAAACCCTAACCCAGACTGCTGCGGGCACACCCTGCTTTACCGCTGAATAGGTTCTTGGATGTATACATGATCTGTCTTGTAGTCATAAATCATCACCTTTGCATCATAGCCGGGGGAGATGTTTCCGTGTAATAAAGCTAATGTCATAGCAAACACAAATATAGTATAGAATATTGTATGCTGAACAAATATTGACCCTGTAAATGGAAAGGCAAGATACCTTGAATACAAATAGTTGGTGACAAAGTGACCAGCAATTAAGTTCATTGAGTAATTCAGTTTTCCCTGCCCTGTGTAGATACGAGTCTGAGTTGGCTATCCGCCAGTCTGTGGAGGCGGACATCATTGGTCTAAGGAAGCTCATCGATGACACCAACATGAGCCGCATGAACCTGGAGAGCGAGATTGAAACCCTGAAGGAGGAGCTCATCCACCTCAAGAAGAACCATGCAAATGTGAGTATGGTAATCCCAATCCTAACCCTGACCCTAACCAGATCCAAACCTCAACTCGAAAGTGTTTTTTCATAATATAAAGAAATCCAACCCTAACCCTACAAATATATTTCAATTATGACTTGTGGGAAACATATTTTTTGCTGATAATGGTCACAGCTTTAAATCTAATCTGAAACCAAGGACAATAACATGAAATGTTGTTCTAACAACCTGATTTAGAAAAATAGGTTTTCAGGGCTTTGCCATTAACTGCTTAGTGTTGACATTGTAGTGCTGCTTTCAACAAAGTGTGATGAGTCCCCAACAAAGTAAAGACCTCTGGACCATCACAGCAAACAGCCACAACCTTTTAAAGAACTGAATCAATATTTACTTATATCTCCATAATCCCCCTCAACATCATCACCACCTGTTGGGAACGTATGCATGTTACAGACTAGGCCACGACTTTAACCAGGACATCCAGGCAGGCTGAAGGGTTTTCTTCAATAAAAGTGTCAGAAGAAAAAAAATCAGTGGGAGGGGGGAGGTTTGATAAGAAATCTTAAATATCTGGGTGTGAATTCTGTGGGAAGCCTCGTCGTTAAAAATGGTTCCCATCCATATTTGGCAAAGTAAAAAAAAACAAGGAATTCAAATGACTATAATTTAAGTGGATAAGCCACAAGGCAACCATTTGTTTACTGAAGAAATTAAGTCTCAAAGAGACGTCTAGATGCACCCCCTGTATATTTCCCTGACCATAATGTAATTACGGTTGGAAGAGGCTCGGAGTCACAGCTAGGTCACAGCTAAATGAAAAAAGTCTGTAGTAGTAGAATCCACATGATTTAAGCTGTAGTCTACCCACTTGAACTGTTTGAAGCGCACAATATTTGTGATTGTGTCTATTAACTCTTCTATCAATTTGCACCTTTTTAGGAAGTTATGGAGCTCCGTAACCAGATTGCTCAATCAGGAGTCCGCGTGGACATTGACGCTCCCAAAGGACAGGACCTGGCTCAGCTCATGGCAGAAATAAGAGCAAAGTATGAGAACATGGCAAAGAAAAACCAGGAAGAACTCAAAACATGGCACGAATCTCAGGTAAACCATTAACAAGGAACTAGAAAGAGTTCATACCACTTCCAAGGCCAAAGGTGCATTCAAAGGCTCTTTGGATGGTCCCATATCCCGAGTTGGGAGTGTTTCTAATTACAATGTCACAAAAGTGAAACACAATGCGAGTATCCGCCCTTTGATTTGGATACGCTCTAAAGTGTAATGGCCCATACTACACCCTGAATATTTCATTCTTGATCCTTTTTTCAGATAACAGAAGTGCAGAGCCAGGTAGTCCAGAACACAGAGGCCCTAAAAGGAGCCCACACAGAGGTGAACGACCTGCGTCGACAGATGCAAACCCTGGAGATTGAGCTGGAGTCCCAGAGGAGCATGGTGAGAAGCACACAGTCAGCACACGCTTCATTGACCCCAACACACACTGCCATGGCTTACTCAGCACTCTCACTTCAAGTCTCTCTTGTTGACACAAGCTTCACACTCCGGTGACCTCTCACTGTGGAGCTGTCGCTAGTGAGTTGGCTTCACTGCACGATATTAACCCATTCTTTGCTTTCCCTTCACAGAAAGGGTCTCTGGAGGGCACGCTGAGGGACACAGAGATGCGTTACAACATGGAGATTGAGGCTCTCAACACCATCCTCCTGGGTCTGGAAGACGAGCTCACACAGCTGCGTAACAGCATCCAGCAGCAGTCGCAGGAATACGAAGCCCTGCTCAACATGAAGATGAAGCTGGAGGCTGAGATCGCTACATACAGACGCCTGCTGGATGGGGAAGACTTCACGTGCGTAGCTAACTGATTCTATGTTGACAAAAGCAAGAAAAAACTATTTTATATGTACATACGTAAGCAACCTGGAGAGGCAAGATTCATACTTAAAAATGTGTCAATTTAAACTTCTACTGACGATTAATTTGTTTCTTGATTTGTCCGTTTAGGCTCCAGGATGCTTTGGAAGACCAGAAAACCGTGAATACCAAAGTCATGACCGTCACACAGACCCTGGTGGACGGGAAGGTGGTTTCCTCCAGCACAGAAACCAAGAACCTTTGAATACCAGAAGCAACCACATGACATTCCCAACAATCACTAACCCGGCATCAAAACACTAACCTATGATTGGCTACATTTTATCTGCTTTCATCTGACAGCACTAACCGTAAATGTTGCGTTAGACGCTGCCATTCTATTTGACTTTCTGGGTACGCAGCTGTTCCACAGGCTGATGAAATCAAAACTGGATTGGAGGGAAACCACATCATATATTATTTATTTCATCATGATGTATTTATGTGTTGAGTGTTGACCTGCAAGGTTTAAAACAATTGGAAAAATTAGAGCCTTTTTTTGGAAAAACAATTGGAACAATTGGAGATTTTTTTTCAAAGACAAACCAATTGAAGACATTGAATATTTTTAATTAATAAAAGAGTCCAAATAAATGTAAAACATTTTTTATGTCATCATCTTTGGTTTTCTTTCTGTCCAGTTTTGTCTGTCTGTTGCGCTGTGATGTTCAGACATTTCAATAAAGTCCATTGGTGAAATGTTCTTGGTGTGATCATGGTGTTTTGTATAAAACAAAAAAGAATATGTCAGATATATATTACCTAATTTACTCCCAAAAATGACCCTTTGAGAATTATAACATGTATGACACTATAAATACATAGGAACAAATAACCCTGTGACTTAATGGTTAATGTATGGTGACCATTACATCTTTAATCCTTTATTACATTTTTAACTTTAGCTCGCAGTCTCAATCCTCACCACTTTTTAGGTGTACTAATAGCTTTAAAATCACTGAAAAGTGCCAAAAGCTTGATATGGTGCCTTACCATTTTGAAACATTGATCCCTAATTCATTTTAGATTATGTTACAGCCTGAACAAGGTCATTCTACTGGGATCATTGAGATAAAGGATAGAATAAATGTGGTTGTGATAGTTGTAAAAATCTTCCTTGTCCTATTATAAAGTGCCGCTCAATGGTTAAGCGCAAGATAGGCCTTATTTTCCAACTGAATCCCGTTTCACTGTGTCCTCTTTGGCTTGAAAACAAGGCTGGTGTCATACTACATACGTCTCAGTATCAACACATTTCATAAACAGAATAGTTCCTTACATCTACCAGTATCCAAGCTTGTTGACTCCAAGACATACATCTTAAGTAAAAACATATGTTTGAAACCGTAGTTTTGAGAAAACTTTACTGACTCATGATTAACATTGACATTGTGAGTAAATGTGTACACCATTTACGAAATTGGAATTCATCTGCAATCAAAGGTAGTCCCCAGAATGCACTCATATGTTGGATACTGACAACACGTACAATGGCCACTAATGTGTTTTAAATAGTATCTGGACAACGAGTGAGACTCCAAAGTGCCTTTGTAGACAAGAAACTACTACCCAGGTTTAATTCAGACCTGGGACACAAGCGCAAAAATGCAAAAAATAATATGGGAGGAATAAGATAAAGTGATATACTTTATAACTGATAAAGACAATTTCCCTGCTGGATAAACTCCAGAGAGATATTGAACATGGCCGGCATTATGCTTTAAGATGCTGTTGATATCACAGTTACCATAGATACGTTTACTAGACACTATGATGTCAGCTGGATGTTCATATTGGGTGTTTTTGGTCAAAGTCTAGGAAAAAGTCTAAAGGTAAAATGCAATATAGATAGTAGAGGAGTGGCAGGAAGACATATTTCCTTGCAGACCGATATAAAAGACCTGGTGGCTGGTCTCCGTCTTTCACTCTCAGCTGCCGAACCCCTCTGTGCCAGGACGCACCAGAGCTTCTTCTTCTGACTCATCAACTCACTTCTTCTAGCAATGGAGCCCCTTTATAGACGCCAGAGTTCTCAAGTTCTTGGGGGTCATTTGACACCCTTTCCAAGACCTGTTCAGATGGACAGGTCCTATGCCCACAGTTTCAGCGGAGGAGCAGGCGGCCATGGGATCAGGATCTCCACGGCCAACGGCACACGGGTTGGCAGCAGCTTCGGGGGTGGGTATGACTACCAATCCACGTCTTCTGGGTCGAGTTCTGGATCCCTGGCTATCACGAATGAGAAGGCAACCATGCAGCACCTGAACGACCGCCTGGCTTCCTACCTGGAGACGGTGAGGAATCTGGAGAAGGCCAACAGCACCCTGGAGATCAAGATCAGGGAGACCATCGAGAAGAAAGGCCCTTTGGAGGGGAAGGACTTCAGCAAGTACAACGCCATCATCGCTGATCTGAGGGCCAAGGTGAGTCAATCAGTCGGTCTTAGTTACTTGATGTGTCCTATTTAGACTACCAAATAGAAAACTAAATGTGACAGCACAAAGTTTTCTTAATGTCAAGCTAGTGATAAAGCTGTGTCTTCCTTAGTTTTATGGTTTAAAACACATCTTCAAGTAAGTGGATATGGGGTTTCCAAGCTTGTGCACACATTTTCTTTTTATAGGCTCTAACTAATGTTCAAAACTGTCCAATAAAATGTACGTTTCTTAAATAATTCTTGCAGAATTATTTTTGACTAAGATCTCAATCCTCTGTCCAATACTCTTCCGTTCCAATACCCTCCACAACTTCACATCATGTTGGGGCAAAAGTCAAAAGTAAAGCCTTTTATTATTATACCACCGGCTCTTCAAAGTGTTTATTGATCTCTCAAACTGACTCACAGTCTCAGTCTTATCTCCAACTCCCTGTGGAGCAATGAGAGATAACCTGCTTTGTTATTTTATGACTTACAGTGTGTTATCGAGGCAGTTATTTTATCTGCATAGTATATCAAAGTGAGAATCACTCAATCTAACTGACTGTGGAAAAAAAGGAAAACACAACGTTTCAATGAGTATATGTTTGTATTTCCCACATTGAACAACTTCCTGTATTGCAGATATTTGACATGATCAAGGGAAACGCACATCTTAATATCTCTCTTGACAACGCCAGCCTGGCTGCAGACGACTTCAGAGTCAAGTGAGTGTTCGGCTTTGTTAAGAAAATGAAACAGGCTCTCTATCAAGGGTCAACATGTCTGATATAAAGTATGTCTGGTTAGGATGGAGTATGAAATGTCCATGCGTCAGGTGGTGGACACCGATGTGGCCAGACTGAGGAAGCTTCTGGATGACACCAACGTAATGCGTCTCCACTTGGAGAGCGACATCGAGTCTCTGAAGGAGGAGCTGATCAACCTGAGGAAGAACCATAAATTGGTGAGGGACACTGATAAAAAAATATATGGCCTTACAAAAAAAATATATAATTCAGTACCTCGCCATTATGACAATCCGTTTTTCCATCAACCTCCTAGCACAGGACCCCACTGACCTTGTTCAGGAAATCACTCCCTGACTTTTTTCCCTCAACAGGATGTTGCAGAGTTGCGAGCCCAGATCACCCAGGTTGGCGTCCGTGTTGATGTTGACGCTCCTAAAGGACAGGACCTGGGTAAGATCATGGCGGAAATGAGGGCCAGCTATGAGAAGATAGCACTGAAGAACCAGGAGGAGCTCAAAACCTGGCATGAATCTCAGGTTATTATTCAATCACGATATTTGTCACATATTTGTTGAGTTGGCTTGCGGTGCTTGTGGTGTATATTACATTCATTTGTGTTGTGTTTACAGATCACAGAAGTGCAGGTTCAAGTAACTGAGAGCTCATCAGCTCTGAAGGAAGCCACAGTTGTGATTTCTGAAACTCGGAGAAGGTGTCAGGGACTGAACATTGAACTGCAGTCTCAACTTAGTCTGGTGAGAACTATGTGCTTGTTTACATAATTAGTGCATTATCATAGAAACAATCTCTTTATCCAACTCTTAGCATGAAGCTAAGTAATCCATTCTCTTCTGCATCAATCAAAGGCATGATCAACCTTTTTGTTCACAGAAAGCTTCCCTGGAGGCCACGCTACGGGACATTGAAATTCGTTACAACATGGAAATGGAGAAGTACAACGTGATCATTGTGAGGCTGCAGGAGGAGCTCACTCTGATCCGCACTGACATCCAGCATAGCACTAGAGAGTACGAGCACCTGCTCAACATCAAGGTGAAACTGGAGGCCGAGATCGCCGAGTACAGAAGGCTGCTGGACGGCGAGGCAGACTACCAGTGAGTATGAGGAGAGGAGGCAGAACGTTGACCAATATTAGAGCTTTGTTCATGTCATGGATAGTTTTGCAAATTTGATTCAAATTAGCTTCATGCAAACATGAAGCGACATTGATATGGAAAGTAAAAGCTGTCCATAGGTAGCATACAATACTCCCATCCCTTATTTTACTGCTCCATGACAGCATGTAAAACCAGATCACTTCAAGAGAAATTACATATTTGATACCAACATGGTGACCAAAAGGATCTAATTTCAATACATACTCATCTTTACTTATATAGCATGCAACTACGCAACTCAAAGTGCTTCATAGAGCAAGATGCAAACAGACAAAAAAAGGGAAAACATAAAATAATTTAGATTGAAAAAAAAAAATCAATAAGTAGATATTGCGCATCACTCAATGCAATGTTAAATTATAGAAGCAAGGACATGTTTGATAGTTATACCAAATAACAACCCTGGATTGATTGAACTATTTTGTTCCCTTTTCCAGGCCAGAGGATGCAGTTGACTCGAAGATGGTCCAGACCAAAGTGGTGACGGTGACTCAGACTTTGGTGGACGGCAAAATTGTGTCAGAGAGCAAGGACGTCAAATCCAGTGAAAAAGCTGTACTGTAAATTAAGCACTGGGTTCTGGGAAACCCTTTGGACCAATAAAAAGCAATGAACAAAAAAATGTGCCATTATGCTTGTGACTCTTTTTTAGCTTTGTGCGAAAGAACAAAATAATCATTACAATCACATTATGCATTATTACATTATTATTATTATTTATTCCACATAACTTATGTGCTAATGTTCTTCCTTTTTGATAGTTAGGGGGAGTTCGTTAACACAACTATCATGTCTGTATAATTGATGTGAAGCTAAAAGCCACAAGTTAGATAAGATAAGATAAGATGGACCTTTATTAGCTTAGCTTACCTTGGTATAAATTCTGAAAATATCTGGCAACAGCTAGTCCGAATCTGTTCCATAGTTAAATTGATGTATCTATACAGTATACGAAATGAAAAAAGTGGACATTGTGACAGTGAATTCACCCATTGGTTTGTGACCATTTACTTTTTTTGGGTCCAAATGTGACAATAATTGGACCATAGTGTAGACCCTAGTAAGGTAACTAACTAAACAAAGCACTAGCTAGCTAGTTTGGTTCGTAATGTGTGTTAAATATGATTTTAATTTGGATGCTAATTTGGGTTAAGGAAAATATTCTTACAAGAACATGTTCTTATTGAAAAAAAGGACAGACAACTCCTTTTCGTCTCTTTTAGACTTTACAATACCTTGAAAGCGATGCAGTGGTAGCGTTTTGTAAATTATGAGATATCCACGCCCTAAACTAAAGCATTTATCAACTATTGAACTCTAAATTGGACCAACATTTGCACAATAATTATTATTATGTCTAATGGAAGACATTAAACTAGGGATTAAGGCAATAAACCCATTAGAGAAATGTTTACTAAAGTAGTGAATCAAGTGGGAAGAAGGGTCATTTTCTCATAGACTTCTATCCAATCTGACTTCATTTTTTAACCTGTGAAACCTCCCTTGTTGTTGTTTATACACTTTGCGATTTCAATTCATACAAACACAGCAATATAAAAGGCTGTACACATACAGTCAACGTCCCTGCTATGCACATAGATGTCTGGCCTCCTGCCATCGACCCCCTCGACACACCCCAGTCTGCTGTGTTTGCGGGAAATTCTTTCAGCCTCTGAGAAATTCCCATTCTGACCTGCAGTTCTTTAGCCCTGTTTTGTAAAAGGCAGTAGGCCCCTTTTCCCATGCCATGTCAAAGCTATCCAGGGTCTCTGCTTTCTGTTTATTTACATTCACATTAGTCAGTCTCACTCCTCTGTGCTCTGTGATAGAAACGGACCTCCTTTGGTCTGAGTTGGATCACTGCATGACTGTTCATGTGTTGTTATTAGAAATGCGGAGAGACACAGATTTTGGAAATTGTCCGGAACATTTTTGGACAGTTGGGGACAATTTTACAACTTGAACTCAACCTCTACCAATAAATCCACTATTCATCAAAACAATGGCATATTTTTGGGAAATATTCAGTTGCAAATTTCCATAGACAGCAACATTAATTATTCTGTGAAAAGCCAGATTTAAATAAAAACAGGTTTCCTAACTGTATCTGATAACAAGTAACAGTTTCCAAATGTGTGCCACTTTCCAGTGCAATTTAATATGCCCTATGACTGTTATTGTGAAAAGTGTGGTTGACAGTGCGTCTGCTGTTAGCGCCTCCTCCTGTCAGTCTCACTAGCTGTTGTTTTGGGTGAAGTCCAAAAACTGTCTTCCCCAACACTAAGTCTTTGTTGCAGCTGCATTCTGCCACCTCCTGAGCCCAAGTGCTTTTTCTTATGGCCTTACTGACAGAAGCTGGGCAGACGGACCAGAGAAACAGGGAATTCCAAAGAAAGAGTAGAAAAGAAGGGATGGCAGAACTGGTGGACATAGAAGATAAATGGGGGAGAGGAGGGGGGGTACACACAAGTGCATGTCTGTTCTGCATGCCTAGGACCGGAGAGCTGGCTATACAATACATTTCTCTCTTTATAAGGACAGGAGGCCCTCTGAGGATTTACTCTGCTAAGTCCTAAATCCTCAAAGAATAGGCAACCTAAGTAAAACTGGATGGTTCAACACAGCAAAGAAGACACCATAGCTGCCTCAATTGTGGACTCCATTTGAGTGGTCATTAAGAAATGTTGAGCCAACTCATTAGCACATTTGCATGCTTAAGTTCACCAGTGATAAACTCAATGAAACAATTTGCAGATTTATTTGGCAACCTTCAAATTGATTGATGTAATTCTTTTGGAACACATTTTACATTTACATGTAACCCTCATAAATGCTGTTGTGATCAGGCCTTAAAACTTGATAGAGTGGCGAAGTCACGCCCATCTACTTTCGGTCCATGGGACCTTATTTCGGAAAAATAATGTATTGAAGTCAATGGAGAGAGAAAACGTATCTTTTGATCCCGTTTGAATTGTGCCATGAATTACACATATGATGTTTGTCAATCTTAAAAAAGAATGTCCATGTCAAAAAAGTCACAGTTTGTCGTAAAACTGTTGAAATATAAGACTGAAAAATACGCAACTAGAAAGACTACAAATCCCAGAGTCGCGTAAGTGATGTCACAATTATTTTCCTCCACTAAGAGATAGCTAAGATATGATAGGATATTACTTTATTTGTCAGATCAAGTCTGGAATTTGACTTGCGTCACAGCAGCTCCATGTCCAACATCAACAGACAAGTATCCAGACACAATACATGAAACACAAACAACAAACATTTAACATAACAGCACAATCAGTGAGAGAAAACATGCTCAAAGAGCCTTCAGCGTGCATTTGATCTGGGATTTAGCTCTGTATTTACTGTGAGGATTGACTGATGCACAAAGGAGTGCTTCAGTCTGACTTTATTGAATCGTGGGACCCTGTATCTCTGATTAGATGGTAGCAGTTCATATTCACTGTTCAGAACATGGTTTAGGTCAGAGATGATGTTGTTGGACAGCCTCACTAGGTTGTTATGATAGGCTGAGTCATAGAGTCTCTGACGGGGTTGACCAACAATCTTTGAGCAGATTTTTAACAGGTGGAGCAGTTTTGATTTTAAAGCTGCTGACAAACATTTGTACCAGATAGTATGCAGTACTGTAGAATGGACATGATCACAGATGTAAAGAACAACAGAAGAATTTCTCTGCTCGCCCCAAAAGACCTAAGACGGCGGAGAAAATAAATGTTCTTTGTGTTGTCCTTTTGCACAGATATTCAATGTGATTCTTCCATGACAGCAGATGGTCAATCATTACACCCAAGTATTTGTATGACATTTCCTGCTTGATTTCATCTGTATGGATGACAATGGGGACTTTATGGGAGTCAGATGGTGAGCCAAAAATGATTTCCTCAGTTTTCTTGGTGTTGATCTCAAGATCAGCGCCATATAGATATAATCTATCTAATAGCGCTGGCTAAGATAAGATAACTTTAACAAGATGCCTGCCTGCTTAGTACCAGGTTGTTATCATACCAGCAATGGGTCTTGCTCGTTCTTTCGCTTCCTGTCTGATGAAAGGACCAGGAGTGGCTGGATCAAGTTAGCTACCTAGCTAGTAGCTAGCACGTTAGTTAGCATTACAGCCTTGTTATTTTTATTAGCCTTAACATGAAGTAACATTAAGTAACCCAAAATGTTAAACAGTAAGAGTAGTAGTCATATTTCGTGAACCCTTTGAAGAGTACTGTCACCGGTGTGATCATTCTATAATACACAATTTAAGCCCGGGGAGAAATGCTAACGCTAGCATCGGCGATCGCCGATCTTTTCTACTTCATGCTATCTGCAAAATGGTTGACATTAAACATTAAAAAGACCAGGCAGTTTAGAGAGAATCAAAGGAAGGCAGGCAGGCAGCTTTGCATGACATTCTTCTGGACGTGTTTCATTGTGGTGATAGTGAGGGTAGTCAATCGTTTTGTTGACAAGACAGTAGTGGCGGCCATCTTGGTGATGTGTTGTTGTGGGAGACCAGAGATGTAGTTCATTGAGCGTTTCACACAAACAAATGTGTTACTTCACAGTTTTACGACACATTTTAATTTTTTTGACTTGAATTATCTTTTAAATTGACAAACATCATAATGTGTAATTCGTGGCACAACTCAAACGGGATCGAAAGAAGATCTTTCTCTCTCCATTGACTTCAATACATAATTTTTCCGAAATAAGGTCCCATGGAGCTCCCCAGGAAGGGGAGGGACTTCGCCACTCTATTAGAAATGTTTTGAATGCATGTTTAAAACCAGAGCCCACTCTGCTCCGATTGGTTAGCTGGCCAGCTCTGTTGTGATTTGTCAACCACTTAGGGATGTCCCGCCCATTAGCCTATGTACAATGAGTTGGAGCACGATTGTTACATAATGATGTCATTATGTTACGGAAGTACAAATAGAAGTCCACTGGGGCCGTTTCAGACAAGAGAAACTCCCTCTGGCATGAACTTTGGGAATTTTGCCTTTTGCAGACCATTTACATGCAATAAAAGATATATCACACACTACAGGAAAGAGAAAATCCCCAAAATCATAATAGGGAGTCTTTCAGTAACGTAATTAGGTCATCACATTCTTATTTTGACCAGAATATGAAATGCTAAAAATCCTAACCAAGTAATGAACCAACATTAATCCTATGTTGAAACCCATTGTTCACAACATGGGTAGGTGCAGTTTGTAATGGGTGGGTGCTGTTAAACGATGATAATGGTAGTGATAATAACTGATAACGGCCATTTAATGGGCTAACAGAAAAAGGGATGGTTTTACAATTTTGATTATACTTTCCAAATGCCTGACAATATACCATAAAAGTATGTGTGATACTAAAGGGTAAATGTATAGTGACCTTATTGCACCTTATCGTATTTCAACACTTTTATGGTATTCTTTTCTCTAACAAATCTACCTCTTCTCTGTCACTTAAGGTAATGGTTTACCAAATACAATACTTACTGTATGTGTGTCCAAAAGTTATTGGATCTTTAACATAGAACTTTAAAAGTGAAAGGTCCTGCCAGAAGACTTTTATTTTTCAAACTAATCCTTATTTTAAATTGAAAGGACAGTAATCCCATACTCTGTGAGAGCGCAGACATGTTCCGACATGTGTTTGTCCCTTAGTGTCTACAGCCAAGTCTCATTTTGCAAACATGGGACATGTTAAATCTGATCACCACAGACCAAATGTTGCAAGCGAATTTCATCGCCCAGAGTGGAGAAATTCACAAACCTACTCCTCTTTCGTTTGACAGGATTATAGAACTTTTTACTTAATGTTAATATAAGAGGCCCGTTGAGGTTTATCAGCTGCTATCATGAGTTAAGATCAACAGTTTGTAACAGGACTTAGCATTTCATCTGAACCTTCTCCAAGGTGTTCATGAATCACTCATGGCAACCCTGTCTCCTAAAAATTACGTTCCCACAGAACTAAACTGCATTCTGAATTACGTTTAGCTAGAAACGTATTTACTCCCACGTTACATTCGTTATGAACGTATCTCAATACGTTTATTTTCTAAATATCTTCTTGAAACATATTTTCTCCCACGTTACGTTCCTTATGAACGTATCTTAAATATACGTTTATTTTCTACATATCTTTGCCATTTATTGTCTTGCTTATAATAATGATAATAGTCATTTATAAATATCATTTTAGAGCACACCTTTTAAATCGATAATCGGGCTCGATATATGGTTAAATTAAAATCAGTAGGCGAGGCTGTAATTTCGCCAACTGTTACTCTCATGAGCGAGGCAGAAAATAATAGTTTTAACATGACAAAAAGCTGCTGTGTCGTTTATTGCACCTCAAACATTAAAACAAATCCAGAGTTACGTGTTTCTGTACTTCCTCTAAGAAGAAAGGACAGTAACAGAAGAGCTCTGTGGCTTCAGGCTTGATCGCTGTTCAAATGACAGCGTTGGTTTCCCCAAAAGTGGGCGGGGCTGTAAAGTGAAGTAGATTTTACTCTCATCTATTATTCAAAACCATTCTATTTATTCTAACGTAAATTACATGCCAGTGTTTTATCTTTTTATTTATTTGTTTTTATTTTAAATCGTATAATGTCGGACTTTTTTTGTCGTCTTTGAGGAAAATAAATGGGACTTAGAGCCTCAAAATACTGAAATCTGTAATTTTTTAAAAATCTCTTCCTTCTAATTTGTCATTCTTTTCTAAATAACACACTATTATTTACTCAACAATAACACACAATTATCCTTGTTTTTATTTATTCGTTTAATTCTATAATCTTGGGCTTTTTAGCATGCTTTTTAGCCGTAAATAAAGTCACCAGAAACAGACGGGACATTTCGAGATTTAGGATGGCCGAAGACACTACACTACCCATAATCCCCAGCTATCGTTTGGGACTACAGTCCCGTTGACAAACCCCCCCAAGGTTACGCCGAGCGTCAAGCTCTGAAATGGAACGAAACCTAGACTCGAACGCCCCCCGAGAACTACACATGCTGGCTATTGTGTTTCGCAACATGTTCTCTATGGCACGTCTCTACTGGGAATTGTAGTTTTAAAAGACGTTTTTCCCAAATTTAGAAGTTGACAGTATTAAACTGTGTACAGCCCTGGAGGTTTAGGCGATAGGAAACACATTGGTGTGTACACATTTAAAACATGTAATTACTAAATGGGTGAAAATCGCTTGTATCCATAATGGGCAGCATTAATATATACCCACACGACAGCTCATTGTTACTTTGTAATTCTACTCAGTAGTAGTAACCATGCTGTTTCAATCAAATTAGTATGCAGAAAAAGTGACAGATGGACACGCCCCCAATTATGCAAATTAGCTAAGTCTGTCTCCCATTGACCAATGAGCTAAGTCCCGCCTCCCATGTCCCGCCTCCCATTCTTTGATGTGTGTGTTATCAGATTGGCGTGAAAGGCCCCCGGCGTTTGATGTATTGATTAAGATAGTCTCTGGGGTTAAGGTAGTTGACCCTTGCCCTGAGAGTGGAGTAATTAGACTGCAATCAGATATGTTTGAAATCCCCCAGGCAGTCCCTTTGTTGTATAGTTATTTGATGTATTGATTAAGATAGTCTCTAGGGTTAAGGTATTTTACCCTTGCCCCTGAGAGTGGAGTAATTAGACTGCAATCATATATGAATGAAATGCCCCAGGCAGTCCCTTTGTTGTATAGTTATTTGATGAATTGATTAAGATAATCTTTGGGGTTAAGGTATTTGACCCCTGCCCCGGAGAGTGGAATAATTATCCTGCAATCAGATATGATTGAAAAGCCCCAGGCAGTACCTTTGTTGTATAGTTCTTTGATGTATTGATTAAGATAGTCTCTTTGACCCCTGCCCCTCAGAGCCCTTTGTTGTCTAATCGAATTAGCCTTTGATGTTTGGCCCTTTGATGTGATGTGTAATTTCACATTGGTGAAAGCCTTTGATGTTAATCTCTGTATAAATGCCTACCTCCCCCCTTTGCGCGCCCCTCCTGAGGCTGTGGCCAGTGTATAGAGATATGCTCAAAACTAAATTTAAAAAAGACAGACAATTCAGCTTACCAAGTCAACTGTCTGAAGAGCCAGTCAAGAAACGAATGCAGCATTTGGGCCGGGTTCAGAGTACAGCCGAAAGATCTGTGCGCAAACTTATCTCGCGCCCCTCTTTTTGGTCATGTGAGCGTTCATGTGTGTTGGAGGAGGGGCTCTGTAAGGAAGTCTGAAGGAAGGGGCAAATTTCCCCCCCGGTTGTGTACTTTCAAATTCTAGCTCACTCGAGATGGTTTCTCCAAAAGGACAGGTTTGCATCCATTAAAGTGTAACTAAAAGTATCTTAGTAACACAAGAAAAGAGAATAAAGCATTGATGTCAACAAAACTGGATTGCTCCAATGAAATAATAAATAAATAATTTCAAAAAGTGCTTTTAAAGAAAATTTATTAAGGTAAAGTATTTTATTTTCAGAAATGTTTTACGGTTTTGCATAGATAAAAAGTGTATCTTACAGTTCCTTTGTGAGAGAATTACACACAAATATGCAGAGTGTCACTAAAAAGTTTTACGCAGTGACTGACATTCTGTATGGGGGTTCACACCCGAGCTGCTGCAGGGGGTGATTATGCTTGGCTCTCGGGGGATGGTGGGTTAAGAGTCAGATTCTTAACGAAATCTTTACACATAAATCTGCTGAGTGTCTGTAAAAAGTCTTAAAATCAAAATACTTGCCTTTTTAGAGTCAGAATCCTAACGAAATCTCCTCAAACAGAGTATTTCATGGTAGTGGTCCGCTTTTATACACAAAAGTGTATATTTTCAGCATAAATCTGTCAAATGTTCAAAACAGCCTTGTTTTCACTGAAATAGCCTCAAAATCACAAATGACATTAAGAGTCAGATGCTTGACGAAATCTACTAAAACAAAGTACTTCATTATCTACTTTTCAGCTTTTATACACAAAAGTGCAGGGAAGGTAGGTTGATTTAGGACACTATCTGTGAGATGAGAAGGAAGAGGGACGGGGGAGGAAAATTCAGAGGATGAAGAAGCAGAAAACAGCAATTATTTTTCACTCTTTTGTAAAACGGACTGCACGTCAGTTTCAAGAAAGATGACACCGTGTTTATGCAGACATGCAAAATATCTGCAGCCCTATAAAAAAAAGTTACAAGTATATTGTATTGAAAATATCTCAAAAAGTCGTAATATTGTATAATGTATTAGTTGTATGTTGTATTTTGTTAGAAATCACTATGTAGTTTTTCAAAAATATAATGGAGAAAAGAGAGAAAGACAAAAAATGGCTTTTCGGTTTTTTATTAGTGATACCTGAGGATATTCTCTTTTTTAATTGTAGCGACTGTGAACTAATGTGTAATTACTTTTTACTAACTATAAGAAAAGTCTCTCTGAAGAGGGGAAATAATAAAACAATTTAAAAAACATGATCTTTGTCTTTTTATAATTACTTTACACCACTATAAGGAAACCCATTATTAAGTTTGTGTGAGGTTGTACTAGGGATAATATTAGAATTTTGCTGTACCCATAAAGAATGTGTTTCTGCTCCATTTCACTCCATGAAGCCTCCAGCTTGTACAAGGGCTCCGCCTCCACTCAATATAACATGTCCCGCCCTCCTCACCAGAACATTTAAAAGTAAGGGGATGGAAATAGATGAAAATAAATACGCTCAAACTAAATAACAGGCCAGTCATTTCCATTCCCCTCTCAAGTTCCCTCCTCTAGTCCCTCCTCTAGTCTCTCCTCTAGTCTCCTCTAGTTCCCCTCTCGAGTCTCCTCTCGAGTTTCGTTCTCTAGTTCCTCCTCTGGTCCCTCCTCTAGTCCCCTCTGTAGTCCCTTCCCTAGTCCCTCCTCAGGTCACTTTCCTAGTCCCTTCTCTAGTCCCATCTCAAGTCCCTACTGAAGTGCTGTTGGAGGTCCTGCAGACTACTCTTCTGCCGGGGGTCCTGTCAACCCCAGGTCCTGTGCCGTTGGAGGTCCCGCAGACTACTCTTCTGCCGGGGGTCCTGCCAACCCCATGTCCTGTGCCGTTGGAGGTCCCGCAGACTGCTCCTCTGCTGGGGGTCCTGCCAACTCCATGTCCTGTCACGTTGGGGGTCCAGCCGACTGCTGTCCTGCCGGGGGTCCTGCCAACCCTGTGTCCTGTCCCGTTGGAGGTCCCGCCGCCTACTCTCCTGCCGGGGGGCCTGCCAGCTCCTTGTCCTGTCTCGTTGGTGGTCCCGCCGACTGCTCTCCTGCCGGGGGTCCTGCCAACTCTTAGTCCTGTGCCGTTGGAGGCCCCGCCGACTACTCTCCTGCCGGGGGTCCCGCCAACCCTTTGTCCTGTCCCGTTGGGGGTCCCGCCGTCTACTCTCTTGCCGGGGGTCCTGCCAGCTCCTTGTCCTGTCTCGTTGGAGGTCCTGCCGACTACTACTACTGATTTATGCTTAACTCTCTCAACAAGTTACTGAAAGATACACTTTTCTTTTTAAAAAAGCTGACCACTACCATGAAAGTACTCTGTTTTATTAGATTCCGTATTCCGATTCCATACCTTTTATTTTTATTTTTTACATTTTGTAACAATCTTTAAACATTTGTAGAGAACAAACACTGTGGTTAAAATGAGTGTCTTTATGACATCTCTCACACCGTTGTTTTTTTTCACAAAATTCATTTTTAAACACATCATCTTGATACAGAGATAACACATTTTCATAAGACAACCCGACTCTCTTTTTACATAGGTAGAAAGCACAATGTTTTTCTTTGAGGGGTCCTTAGTTTAAAATGATCTGGTGAGGAGGGTGTGACTTGTTATGTTGAGTGGGAGGCGGAGTCCTCTGTAAAGGTGAGATTCTTTTTCACCAGTATAATGTCCATCGATGTCTGACTCTGTTTAAAAAGTTCTTTAAGCCTTGTAGCTTTTTCATCAATCATTTTCAGCCAAGCAGTCAGAGGCACCCGCACAGATGTCTGAAAAACTCCGCATGTAGAGTTAAAATACTCCAAAACAAAATCATCAGAGGGGTCCTTCCCCAGCGTTTCCAAATGGCTTGCACGGTAATACCATCGCCCCGATGGTCCGCTTTTAGTTTCCCAGACGGTGCTTGTCAGGACTCTTCTCACTTCTGGCAGCGGGGAAATAACTCCACATTGAGGGGCGGAGGTGATAATTCTTCTTTGATCTCGCATACTGTCTGTGTTTCTTTGCTATTCTCCATACGTTTCTCCATTCTTCAGATTGTAGAAATGCAGTTCATTCGCCATATAGTTGAATACATAACCCCAAACATCGCCATTTTTCAGAGTCCATTCTTCATGAATTTCTTTGGCTGGAGGTGTCTGAACCCGGCCCAGATACTGCATTCGTTTCTTAATTGGCGCTTCTAACGGGTGGCGGTACGTTGTCACAGGCGTCTCGCTGATTAAACCCATATCTATGCTTCTCTTGGCCATTTTTCTTTTTTGAAAAGTGACTTGGTGAGTGGAAATGACTGGCCTGTTATTTAGTTTGAGCGTATTTATTTTCATCTATTTCCATCCCCTTACTTTTAAATGTTCTGGTGAGGAGGGCGGGACATGTTATATTGAGTGGAGGCGGAGCCCTTGTACAAGCTGGAGGCTTCATGGAGTGAAATGGAGCAGAAACACATTCTTTATGGGTACAGCAAAATTCTAATATTATCCCTAGTACAACCTCACACAAACTTAATAATGGGTTTCCTTATAGTGGTGTAAAGTAATTATAAAAAGACAAAGATCATGTTTTTTAAATTGTTTTATTATTTCCCCTCTTCAGAGAGACTTTTCTTATAGTTAGTAAAAAGTAATTACACATTAGTTCACAGTCGCTACAATTAAAAAAGAGAATATCCTCAGGTATCACTAATAAAAAACCGAAAAGCCATTTTTTGTCTTTCTCTCTTTTCTCCATTATATTTTTGAAAAACTACATAGTGATTTCTAACAAAATACAACATACAACTAATACATTATACAATATTACGACTTTTTGAGATATTTTCAATACAATATACTTGTAACTTTTTTTTATAGGGCTGCAGATATTTTGCATGTCTGCATAAACACGGTGTCATCTTTCTTGAAACTGACGTGCAGTCCGTTTTACAAAAGAGTGAAAAATAATTGCTGTTTTCTGCTTCTTCATCCTCTGAATTTTCCTCCCCCGTCTCTCTTCCTTCTCATCTCACAGATAGTGTCCTAAATCAACCTACCTTCCCTGCACTTTTGTGTATAAAAGCTGAAAAGTAGATAATGAAGTACTTTGTTTTAGTAGATTTCGTCAAGCATCTGACTCTTAATGTCATTTGTGATTTTGAGGCTATTTCAGTGAAAACAAGGCTGTTTTGAACATTTGACAGATTTATGCTGAAAATATACACTTTTGTGTATAAAAGCGGACCACCACCATGAAATACTCTGTTTGAGGAGATTTCGTTAGGATTCTGACTCTAAAAAGGCAAGTTTTTTGATTTTAAGACTTTTTACAGACACTCGGCAGATTTATGTGTAAAGATTTCGTTAAGAATCTGACTCTTAACCCACCATCCCCCGAGAGCCAAGCATAATCACCCCCTGCAGCAGCTCGGGTGTGAACCCCCATACAGAATGTCAGTCACTGCGTAAAACTTTTTAGTGACACTCTGCATATTTGTGTGTAATTCTCTCACAAAGGAACTGTAAGATACACTTTTTATCTATGCAAAACCGTAAAACATTTCTGAAAATAAAATACTTTATCTTAATAAATTTTCTTTAAAAGCACTTTTTGAAATTATTTATTTATTATTTCATTGGAGCAATCCAGTTTTGTTGACATCAATGCTTTATTCTCTTTTCTTGTGTTACTAAGATACTTTTAGTTACACTTTAATGGATGCAAACCTGTCCTTTTGGAGAAACCATCTCGAGTGAGCTAGAATTTGAAAGTACACAACCGGGGGGGAAATCTGCCCCTTCCTTCAGACTTCCTTACAGAGCCCCTCCTCCAACACACATGAACGCTCAAATGAACAAAAAGAGGGGCGCAAGATAAGTTTGCGCACACATCTTTCGGCTGTACTCTGAACCCGGCCCAAATGCTGCATTCGTTTCTTGACTGTCTCTTCAGACGGTTGACTTGGTAAGCTGAATTGTCTGTCTTTTTTAAATTTAGTTTTGAGCATATCTCTATACACTGACCACAGCCTCAGGAGGGGCGCGCAAAAGGGGGAGGTAGGCATTAATACAGAGATTAACATCAAAGGCTTTCACCAATGTGAAATTACACATCACATCAAAGGGCCAAACATCAAAGGCTAATTTGATTAGACAACAACGGGTTCTGAGGGGCAGGGGTCAAAGAGACTATCTTAATCAATACATCAAAGACCTATACAACAAAGGTACTGCCTGGGGCTTTTCAATCATATCTGATTGCAGGATAATTATTCCACTCTCAGGGGCAGGGGTAAAATACCTTGACCCCAAAGATTATCTTAATCAATACATCAAAGAACTATATAACAAAGGGACTGCCTGGGGCATTTCATTCATATATGATTGCAGTCTAATTACTCCACTCTCAGGGGCAAGGGTCAAATACCTTAACCCTAGAGACTATCTTAATCAATACATCAAAGAACTATACAACAAAGGGACTGCCTGGGGGATTTCAAACATATCTGATTGCAGTCTAATTACTCCACTCTCAGGGCAAGGGTCAAATACCTTAACCCCAGAGACTATCTTAATCAATACATCAAAGAACTACGCCGGGGGCCTTTCATGCCAATCTGATAACACACACATCAAAGAATGGGAGGCGGGACATGGGAGGCGGGACTTAGCTCATTGGCCAATGGGAGACGGACTTGGCTCATTTGCATAATCGGGGGCGTGTCCACCTGTCACTTTGTATGCATACTAATTTGATTGAAACAGCATGGCTACTACTACTCTACTCCACTACAATTCAGAGGTTAACCTGGTATTTTTACTTCACTACATTTAGTTTAGTTACTTTGCAGATTCTGATTAATGATGTGGAATATAAACAACCCTTAAAGCAGACTTTAGTTACACCTGAGTCAAATTCAGGGAAGGTGATTGTCAAGTGCCAACAATCAGGAGAGATATTTGATAGTTGGTGCTTGAGAAGACTAAACATTTATCTGCAGATCTTTATAAAGTATATTCATTACTCGTTATTCTCTACTAATAGTTAATTAAAAACTGTATAATGTCTATTTTGCACATCCCTTTCAAAGTTTCAAGATTTTCTAAGGTGTATTGATCTTATACACAACTTGGGTCGCAGGTTCCTCAACAGCGCATTACAAGACATCTATCAATATGTGTGTACCTCCACCATTAAACTGTCATATTCTGCACATTTCTTATACTATCTACTACATACATAAGAGTATAATTAATGTGTATAATATCAGTTAAAATAAGTGCTTCAACATAGTTAACATTGCAGGAAAGCAATATTTTAGATGTTAAGTACTTTGTCAGGCTTAATATTAATCTGTAGATAGATACCCCCAAAGCTTTTTTCTTGTTTAAAAGAAGACCTTAACCTAAAGTATTATTTAATGTGTTAATAAAGGTTAATTCGTTTTTCTGTTTTGCACATCCTCCTATTAATATCTGTGTACATCCGGCACTAAACTGTTTTATTGTAGAGATCACTTAGTATCTTCTTGACTTTTTATATTCTATATAATATTTCTACCATTGACCTTCTACTTTCCCCCTATGAAAGTATGTACTCTTAATATTGTTTTAATCAAATAACATTATTCAACAAAAATAATTCAATAACATGCTTTAACCACTGGGCGGTGCACACAAAGTACACACAGCATACTAATAATAACTTTGTATTATTAGTGTAGACACTTATGTATGTATAACATCTGAAGATGTGTAGTTTTATTCATGTTTTTACAGGATATTGCTATACTATTTCTCTTGTTTTACTTCTACACATTAATATCTGATTTGTAAAACATCACAGACAGAAAGGCATATCCGTCATTTAATGGTAAGCTATTGAAATTGTGATTCCATAGATGTGTCTCCCATCACCAAAATCCCCTGACTATTCTCTCAACTCAGTATTTACATTCTGATATTCAAAGAAAATCAGCAATATCTTTAAAAACTACAAGTCCTTTTCTATCAGCTGTGCACCGTTATGGTGTAAATATAACCTATATACCAATTGGATCAAATATAAAAGTCAGACGAATTACTATTGATACTGCAAGGAGACGTATTTTGTGAAAAGAAATTGAAGATGTTGTTTAATTGTTGATATATTTATGATCCACGTCAAGTATTCAGTTTTGGCGGCAGTTCTCGTTTGTCCAGAAGTCTTCTCATCAGGGATCTATAAATAAAGAACTACGGCAGATGTGTAATATTTAATGCAGCCGAACCGTGTATTACAATGCCGTTATGTGATGACTTCCAAAGAGAAAAGCAAGAACACTCTGAATTAGGTATTATTTTATTTTTCGTTGTCGGATATCATATCTTATTAACACCATATCCCAGCGTGCATTGCGGCTAAAACATCCAATCAACGAGCTTCAAGCTGAGGATCTTGGGTAATCAGTTTAGTGGGTTTGTGGTGTGTATCGCTCGAAATGTCCCGTCTGTTTCCGGTGACTTTATTTACGGCTAAAAAGCCCAAGATTATAGAATTAAATGAATAAATAAAAACAAGGATAATTGTGTGTTATTGTTGAGTAAATAACAGTGTGTTATTTAGAAAAGAATAACAAATTAGAAGAAAAAGATTTTTAAAAATACAGATTTCAGTATTTTGAGGCTCTAAGCCCCATTTATTTTCCTCACAGACGGAAAAAAAGTCCGACATTATACGATTTAAAATAAAAACAAATAAATAAAAAGTTAAAACACTGGCATGTAATTTACGTTAGAATAAATAGAATGGTTTTGAATAATAGATGAGAGTAAAATATAAGTCACTTTACAGCCCCGCCCACTTTTGGGGAAACTGTCATTTGAACGGCGATCAAGCCTGAAGCCACAGAGATCTTCTGTTACTGTCCCGCGGGCCACATACGGCACGCGGGATGATTCTGACCGGCCCGTGTTGGAAATTACAATATAAACATATTTTCTAACTTTACCTCATGCATGGACTAAAGCTGCATTGCTTTTATTTTGAAGTTGTTTTTTATTCACGTGCATAATGACGCAATACGTATATCAAGACGTGCACATGATTGGATCCTTGTCACAAGATGACTTTAGCCCTCAAAATGTCCGCTAAAAAAGAAAGGTATATGCTGAATGCAGGGTTTTCAACACAAATTGGACTGCTAAGTATTTATTTAATTAAGTCGGAGGTAAAGCCGTGTGTTTAGTTTGCGGGGAGCAGATGGCCTATTTTAAGGACTACAATGTGAGTCTGCATTACGAGACGAAACACGCGGAGAAATATAAAAACTTGACTGACGCTGAAAGGGCGCGGATATCGGAAGCTTTGCTAGCTAAGCTGCAAAAGCAGCAAGGCTTTTTTACCAAGTTTCACACATCCAGGGATGCAGCAACCAAGACCAGCTTTGTGATATCCCACAAAATCGCTAAAAACAGTAAGCCGTTCTCGGAGGGGGAGTTTGTCAAAGAGTGCTTGGTGGACTCTGCAGCACTAATATGCCCTGAAAAAAAGCCGCATTTGAGCAAGTCCCGCTGTCCAGGCGAACCGTGACTAGAAGGATCGAGGAAATTGCGGGGAATCTGGAGCTTCAGCTGCAACATGAAGTGGCAAGTTTCGCCTTTTTCTCCTTGGCTTTGGACGAGAGCTGTGATGTCCGCGACACAGCCCAGTTACTCGTATTCGTCCGCGGGATAACACCGGACTTCAAGATTACGGAGGAGCTGGCAGCAATGCGGTCGATGAAAGGGACGACGACAGGGAGCGATCTGTTCACGGAGGTAAACGAGTGCATGGACACGCTAGGACTGAAATGGGACAGACTGGCAGGTGTCACAACGGACGGTTGTCCAAATCTTACCGGAAAAAATATCGGACTTTTGAAACGTATGCAAGATAAAGTGACTGAAATCGACGCGGATCAGAAACTGGCAGTGATGTACCTGAACGCGTTCAATGAACGATCGTTCATGAACGCGTTCATATTTTGGGCGAACGTGAACTGAACGTACTGTATTTCCGCTAGTTGAACGTAATTGAGAACGCGTTCATTCTCAGCGCTGTATAACGGCGTTCAAAAGTGCGTTGATTCTCAGCACTGTATTATAACGGCGTTCAAAAGTGTGCCAGATTTCATATGCCTTTCAGCCGAAAACCCAGTTAAAACACACCATAAACAGGCTTCAAAATAATGCGGAAAACCACCCAATCTGGCAACAGCAAGCTGCCTGTGACGCGTACGCGCCTGTCACCCCTGGCTGTCGCACTAAAATATAAATATACTAAATATATCAGACTCCTCACAACAAACAATATGGAACCGCGGAACCGGAGAGCATTGAATGAATGAATGAATTAGTATGGACGAAGCCGAGAGCAGCTGCAGCAGCACTCGCTCAGAGTGAGACTCTACGGCAGGGGTGGGGAACCTCCGAGTCCGGCCTCCGGCCGTATACGGCCCGCGAGACAATTTGGTACGGCCCTCGAGGTAATTTATAAACACACGCAAAAAATAAAAAAATGAAAGAAATCTAGACCGCAAAAAAATTAAACAAGCGAGTACCTGTTTTTCCTGGCCAAGGTCAGGGTCCTTGAACACAACACGAGCCTAACGTGTCATCACGTGGTATATGTCTCGACTGACAGGGGTGCAGTTCTGACGGAGAGCACCAGAACGCCACTCCAGCACTTCAGAAATTGCAGTACCGATAAGTCCATACACATGCCGCAGTTTCTGCGTGTGTCTTTAGTTGAAAGCCCAGTGGCGATCTGCTCATCTGTCATACTGATCAGACAGTCAATAACTGTGTTGTTATCATTAGCATCTGGTTAGCTAGCTATGCTAACGAGTATAAGAAGCTTTGTCTACAACCAGTGAGGTAAAGGCACATCTTTATATGATCATTATAGTTATAAAAAAAATAAGAGAATAAAGTAAACAGGTATAAAATACTATATGACAGTTATTAATAAAGAAGAATACAGTTTCAAAGGGGAGTGATTTGTCAAATATCCATAAATTAAAAGAAAATCTGCTTACAGTTGTGTTTGGGTGTTGAGAGATGTGTCCATAGATCTCCTAATGTTGCTCTCAAAGTGCAACAAATCTTGCCAGGGGAGCATGCCCCCCGGACCCCTCTAGAGGAGGTTAGGTCCCCCCCACTTAAATCATGTTCACATGGATAGGAAACTAAATACATTTGCACACATCTTGTGTCCATAAATTATCTTTCTGTTTTGGTGGTCACGCCACACCCTGCACGTGCATGCATACGCGAGTCATGGTGAGATATCTGGATTAAGAGGTTGCTTTTTCTTTGCACAGAATGAAATGAATGGGCTGTGATTTTAGTTTTTTTAAGCAGAGGTCAATAACTTGTACGGCCCTCTGAGGATATTGTAAAAATTGAAATGGCCCATTAACATCCAGGAGACAAATAATAGCTCGCAGCAACGTATTGAAAAAATAACTATGAACTATAAATTAGTTCATTTTTGAAACCATGAACTTTAGTTCAACATTTTGAATTATGAACTATGAACTGAACTAGTTCATGTAGAAAGTGAACTTTCCCAACACTGGAAACTGATATGTTTGCATTGTATTATACACCAACATGTGTTGTGCAAGTCTGTGCTAAAAATTGACCATGTTATTGATGTTGTTACTAAAATAGTAAACTTCATCAGAGCACGGGCATTGAATCACAGACAGTTTGTCGCACTTTTGGAAGAGCATGAGACAGAGCATCGTGACATCGGCTACTACACAGCTATCAGATGGCTCAGCCTTGGCAAAGTGCTGAAAAGAGTTTGGGACCTGAAAGCAAAGATTCAAGAGTTTTGTGAGAAGAAAGGCAAAGACTTCCCAGAGCTGTCAGATGAGGACTGGATGGCAGATTTTGCATTTGCTGTTGATGTGACTGCACTGATGAATGAACTGAACACCAAACTGCAAGGCAATGGCCTTTTTGTTCATGAAATGCATGCATGGTGAAGGCTTTCATGACAAAGATGCAGTTTCTTTCAAGCCAACTGGAGAGCAACACTCTCACTCACATGCAAACCCTGAAAGAAGTCACACCATCAGCTGATCACCTCCGCAGGTACTCATCCATGTTGGGAGCATTGCATGGTGAGTTTTCAAGGCGATTTAAAGATCTCAGAAAAATCGAGGATGAAATGCAGCTGGTTTCCTCTCCCTTTACCTGCAGTGTGGATAATGCACCCAGTGATGTTCAGCTGGAACTCATCGATCTGCAGTCTGATACAGTACTGGCAGAGCACTTTAAGTCAGCATCTCTGTTGGATTTCTACTCTTCTCTCAAGGAGGAGAACTTTCCAAACATGAGGAGACATGCTCAGAAGATGTTGGTTCTCTTTGGCTCTACCTACATATGTGAACAAACATTTTCAATTATGAAGTTTCAAAAATCCAGGTATAGATCCTCCCTCACTGATGATCATCTGTCAGCTGTGCTTCGCATCTCCACCTCAGACATTCAACCTGACTTCGATGCACTCGTTAAAGCCCAGCAGAGACTAGATTTCTCTCACTGAACAAGAAAAGAGAACTTAAAAACACCAAATGAGGTGGTTAGACTACAAATGTTGGCATTTAAAGGCACCAACTACCAGTGAACTGGGACACTTTCTTTGGAAGCCTTTTTTCTCAAAATCACAGTTCAGTGATGTTTAGTGACAGTTCAATATGATATATCTTGCTTAATATTTGGAGTACAAAGACAATATTGTGATGTCTTTAGAATGCTACGAACCTCTTTCCAACAGTAAATGAAACTCAAAATGTGTTTGAGTGAATGTGACTGAAAATGTTTACTAATATGAGTCACAAATGGTGAACAACGTTCATTTTGTTTACCATTGTTTTGGGAAATTGCTTAACTATAACATATACTCTTACCAGCTTGTCAAAACAATGCTATTTACTGCTTTTTATAAAGAAATACAATTAATATTATGCAGAATTGAGTTCAGCCTTTTGGCCCAGCCCTCCACAATATTTTCAGTTTCTCATGTGGCCCCATGGAAAAAATAATTGCCCACCCCTGCGGTAGTGCCTAGCGGCCATTTTAGTTCACATGTTGTTCATTCACTCCGCCTCGAGTTGAGACGTTCATCCACTCACTCATGTAAGACTGTTTCCACTACTGTTTAGTGTGTCTTTAATATATGTAATTGAATATATGTGTATTGGTCATGACATGCATGTATGTAATACTTTGTCAGCTTATCCTGCGGCATTGCTCTGTTTCAGGGTGTCGTCATCTTTGTCATTAAAGTACCAAGACTGACATTGAGGAGTGTGTTTTTTCAGATATGTAGAAAATAAACATATTTAAGATACGTTCATAACAAACGTAACGTGGAAGAAAATATGCTTCTAGAAGATATGTAGAAAATAAACGTATTTGAGATACGTTCATAACAAACGTAACGTGGGAGAAAATACGTTTCTAGCTAAACGTAATTGAGAATGCAGTTTAGTTCTGTGGGAACGTAATTTTTAGGAGACAGGGTTGCTCATGGTGGGTTATAGGCCACTGTTTCATCTCCTTCTCCCTTTCCCCTAGTAAAACATTTAACAATCTTAAGACAGATAAACAATGAATCATCTCCTTCTCTTTAACAGACTTTCTTCCCTCTACCCTACACATCTGTTGGGTGTGCCGGTTGCGAGTCAGTCCTCCAGTGCTCCCAACTGGGCCTCCTCCCAGTGGGATGGAAAGAGAAGAGAAGTTAGGGACCAGTGGTTGAAGGAAAAGGGTGTGGTAAGACAAGACTGAAGGGCGGGATAGAGGAACCAAAGAGAGATGGAAGGCAAAAGGAAGTACGCTGGTGTAAAAAACAAATAATTGATTGAAGCCGTAGTAGATTCCCTCTAATTGGCAAAATAAACACACTATGCTCGAAATACACACAACAGACTGCCCACAGGAAGCATTCATAATCAAAAGCTGCAGTCAAAATCCAAACAGTGGCAAATCAATGCTCCCCTGACTGACATCATGACTCACCAAAATGAGGTCTTTGGCCTCCAACAACATCCCACACATGACTGATTAGTAAACAAAGTAATGCCGCCTTAAAATTCTTCTGGGAACTGATTTTTATGAACAATTACTGGAAGTCTTGCCAGTGTTTGGAGCTGAAAAAAGGAAAGAAATTCAAAGAGATGAAAAGTGTGGGAGAGCAGAGAAGGGGGAGGCAGATTTAGTAAGATCAAAACTAGGCAACGTGGCACCATCCAACCACCACTTCTTCTCCCATTTTCCTTTTCCAGTCCCGTAGTGTGGAGAGAGAAAGAAAGTTGGAAACCCTATCCCAAGCTGCAGCTCAATTGGCTGAACTTGTTGAGTGACTCATTAGTCTGGTTTCCGTGGAAACTCACCAAAAGAACCTAGTGACCAGAAAGTCGCAGGCTGTACAACCCAAGGAGTAAGATGATTACCGCCTATGCGCCGCTAAAAATACAGCGCTGTGGATGAAACCAGCCCGTGCTGAAAATAGTTCCAAAGCTGAGTTTAACAGGTTTGAAACAGCCAGCTTTGCCTAAGGCATGAATGAAAGTGATTTGGTGTTGGCATATATATTCCAATGGGTGCACAATTTGACCTGGGATGTGACATGAAAAGCCTTACTTGGTTGGAAGTAACCATCTAACTGACATAACTGATTAAACTACACTTTCAGAAGCCAAAGTAAAATATGCTACAGAGAAGTATAAGCAGATTGAAAACAGAAGATGTAGAAAAAGAAAAGTGGGGGCTGAAATACTAGCTGACGTGGCCAAATGCCCAGTGTCTGGCATGCAAAACTAAATATAACTTTGCCCACAAACCACAATTCAAGTTTATTCTCAGGGTATTGTTTTAGGGAGATTCTCATATTTGTAAAAGGACATTGTATGAAGCTGTACTTTTTTCCACGAATTTAGAAATGTATAATTCTTGAAATATACACAAGAATAACAAGGTTGTGTAGCATAGCGCATTATAGAGGACTTACATGGTAAGCCTTTAACAATATCTCCAGTATAATAGCTTGCGAACTGAAGTGGAATGAGACTGCTGCTCTGATACATGTTATCCAAAGCAGTTTCATTGACCTTGACATTTTTTCAATGAGTAACTAACTGACATTCCAAAGCAAAGGGTAAATGATAAAACTGCATAGAGAGTGAACTGCTGTGTTCCACTATAGGAGATAGGAAGAATACAGAATGATAAAAACATGTTTATTCATCTGTAATGCAGATAAAGCTGATAATAATAATTCCTTACATTTATTATAACGCTTTTTCAATGACTCAAAGCGCTTTACATATACACACATTACACATATATCATACATGCAATGGTCAGAAACTGTGGACAATACCCACAGGAGCAAGTTCAGGTGAAGTGTCTTGCCCAAGGACACACCGGCTTTACAGACGCAGCAGCGGCGGGTTTCACCCCTTGATCTGATGATCATTGCACAGCGCACTGCGCCACACCGTCCATATACTACAAGTATACATTGGTATTATACATGTACTGTGGACAATACCCACAGGAGCAAATCCGGGTGAAGTGTCTTGCAAGGACACAACGGCCTAACGCAGTGGCGGCAGGAGCGGGTTTCATACTGGAGTTCCTCAGCACTCCCCCTTGATCTGATGATCGGATGCACAGACCACTGCGCCACCCGTCCCCAATAGGGGTTAAAAAGTTCATAAACTGTGTACACAAGACAAAAGGGAAAGTGAATTACAAATAGATAAGTTAACTATTAATTTAGTTTTTGTTTTAAATATATATATCAATGACTGAGTTAACAGTCACACCATATTCTGAATTTGCTAGTCATGTAAACAGCATATTCAGAATTTTGATTATCTTATTCTGAAATTAACATTTTCCCATTGGAATAGGCCAATATGAGGTTTTCAATATTCATGGACATGTATACATCTCAAACTGGATTTTTAGTATGCGCAGCTTCATGGAAAAAGGACATTTCATGGAATCTTAAAGGGGCCCTATTGTGATTTTTGGGGAAGCGACGAGAGAGAGAGAGAGAGAGAGAGAGAGCGAGAGCGAGAGCGAGAGCGAGAGCGAGAGCGAGAGCGAGAGCGAGAGCGAGAGCGAGAGCGAGAGAGAGAGAGAGAGAGAGAGAGAGAGAGAGAGAGAGAGAGAGACACTCGCGCTTCCGTTGGCTGGCAATCCAACACATTGTACTTGATAGGCTAATACGGGACATCTCTAAGCAGTTGGCCAATCACAACAGAGCCGGCCAGCTAACTTGCAGCAGAGACAGTATGAGAAAATAAAGACCTTTTTGAACATTAAAGCATGCAAACATGTCACAGTAAAGACACAAAATCCAAATAAGGACCTTAAAATAAGCTTTAAATGTTTACAGCAGTTTTAGCAGCATACAGTGGCCAATAGAAATTATAACCCTGTCTCCACAAAGTCCACTACGCTCCCCCCCCCCCCATACACACCCACACCCACCTCCACAAGGTCCCAAGTAGTTCTGTGGAGAGTGGGTGATAGAACGTCCCCTTCTGCATTTTCACACATTATAAACCGTTATACCTGATGATAACAACTTGGTGAAAATTCTAAAGGCGTAACTAACAGCTCAGTCAGAGGTTTGTCAAGATGCCAGCACTCATTTTCTCAACCCAGTAAAAAATACTTTAGCTGTTTACGAGTAATTGTAGCGTCAGTTATTGCCTTTAAATTACACCTCATATGTTCTGTGTGTTATCACACAGCCCAAATCATTTTAACACCACGAAGAAAAATGCACTTTGTATCAAGTAGCTACATCATCTAGATTGGGAAGTAGTCTTGTCTTCAGTGAATGTGTGATTTGTAGCCCAGATAGTGGTGAAATACTTTGATAGAGAAATGATTGTCCTTGACTTCTTTTTTGTTTACTGTTTTTGCAGCCTCGGTTTGGGGGTCACAGTTCGGTACAACAAGAAAAAGCAAAAAAAAGTCCCAAATGCATAATTCCAGCTTTGTTTTTTATTTATTTTGAACAGTAGTGCACGTTTCAGTTTAAAAATAAGGAACTTTTACATTTTGAATAATTAACTTTATTACACAGTTAAAAACAAACCACAAACAGTACCACACCCACTCAGGTGGCCATATTATCTATAATGGCTGATGTCAAACAAAAAGGTTCAATAAGCTGTAAAACTAAAAAGAATGTCTTATATTACAAAATAAATAATAAGAAAGTGTTTCAATCATTTTCAATCACAATCCATAAAAGCCGGGGTCCTCTACTATTGCATAAGCCGTTGAAAACTATATGCCAAAAGCTTCCGTTATTTATTTTGGTCTCTCGGCTTTCATGTCTCTTGGCTTCTTAAAAACATTGGGGATAAACTGTTGAACTGCTGCTGTCTTTTGCCGGTGTTCCGATTTAACTGTTTTCTTAGAACTGGGTTATGGTCAGATGTGTCGGGGGCATGGCCTTCGACTGAAATACACATTTCGATCACTGTTGTGGTTGTGTCCGGACGCGTACAGCGAGGACTACAAAAAGACAAACGAGGTGACTGGGGATGTCTGTTCAAAACATTGCGAGCTCGAATAAATCATTTAAAACAGCTATTGTTGCCAGACTTATTACTGAATATCGTTCTTAATGTGATACCAAGTTCATCTGAGACCTGTGTACACCTTCAGACAGCCTCCAAGTGAAGCGTACGGTACTCATAGTTTGAAAGCAGCGTGGAGAAGTCTTCAGCTGTGGTAAACTGTGATCCGCTCAGGGTAGACTGTGTTACGACTTCTGTGGCTATAAAAACGGTATTCTGCAGCACTCATCCAGATAAGATGTGACTGTAACTATAGGTTACTTACGTAACCCCAGTCTCAGAGTAACATGAAGTGAGATGTCTCACTATGGGATGCGCCTCATCGCGGAGCAAACAGAAGCATCAATCTCATTACGCCAATCCCGATTGGCTGGTGATCTTGACGTCAACGTCAGGGGAAATCACCCCCTATAAGTAGCTTGCGCCACGACGCATGCGTCATTCAAAATAAGCACCTCTTCTCGCTTCACCATAGCAAGGAGGGCCGTCTGGTGAGACATCTCACTTCATGTTACTCTCAGTACTGGGGTTACGTAAGTAACCTATAGTTCTCATTCATAACACTCCGTTCAATGTCTCACTATGGGATATTGTAGCTCCCGTATTGCCAGACGAGCTTATCTCGAAGACCACCGACCAACCGGAACTTAACAGGTGGAGTCCCGACTCAACAAGGTGCCCAGCACTGCTCGGGCCACGCTTGGAGCGGATACGCCCAGCCTGTAAAAGCAGACAACAGCGAGCGGCGAAGACCCGCTTGCCGCTGCACAGATGTCTTGGATGGGAGACATCCTGGACAGAGCCCAGGATGCAGCCAGACCCTGATTTGAAAGAGCTCGCGGACCCGAAGGTGCCTGCAAACTCTGACTCGTAAGGGTCTCAAAGCAATAGCCTCCACACGACAGTGGGAGAGCCGTTGCTTAGTAACCGGCTTGCCCCCCTTTAAGGGTTAGCCCAGGACACCAGGAGTTGGTCATTATGACAAACACCCCTGATCTGTCCATACAGGTGCGTAAGCACAAACTGGACACAGCAAATCCCGCTGCTGTTCCCCGTAGGGACCCAGCGGCTGAGGAAATGTCTCAATATCCATTGGGTACATGTACAGACAGTGTCTGAAAACATTACTGGCTCGCCTGGCGGAAGCCAGGGTCAGTAACAGCACTATGTTAGAGAGACCTGGTGTAGGAATCTCTCGCACTCTGAATAGTGTTAACACCCTATGAGGGAGTCTCACTATATTCAGGTTGTACCACTCACGGGCCAGGCCCATAAGGCCAAGCGCTCTGGGTGTGGGTGAAAAATCTCACCCCCCGCCTGGGACAGTATGCCCCTGTGTAGTGGGATCTGCCATGGCTGCCCGCACAGCAGCTGATAAATCTCCGCCAGCCAGTACATAGCTGGCCAGTGCGGAGCTATCAGAATAAGTGTATGGCGTTGTTCCCTCACTCTTGCCAGAGTCTGGGGAATCAGAGCCAAGGGTGGGAACGCGTACAGAAGGCCCGAAGGCCAAACGTGTGCGAGTGCGTCCACGCCTAACGGTGCGTTTAGGTCGCGCATCGAAAAGAACAGCTGACACTGAGCATTTTCTCTTGATGCGAACAGATCCACCGTGGCTCTGCCATAACGCACCCACAGCTGGCTCACAATCCTTGGATGTAAAGTCCAGTCTGCATAAAGTGGTGTACAGCAGATCTGCCCCGAGGTTCGACACACCCGGTACGTGCGTCGCTCTCAAGGAGAGGAGACGCCCGCTGCTCCATAGGATCAGTTTGCATGCCAGCATGTGTAACTGGAGAGAACGCAAACCCCCTTGGCGGTTTATATACGATATTGTCGTCGTATTGTATGTCCTCACGAGGACATGGTGTCCTCTGAGAAAAGGCAGGAAGTGCTTTAGGGTGAGGCACACCGCTAAAAGCTCCAGGTAATTTATGTGTGCCCGCTGGAGGTCTCTGCTCCAGAGACCCCTCACCGAGCGGCCTTCATAAATACCTCCCCAACCTGTCAGACATGCGTCTGTGGTGACCACCCTTCGTGAAAGGACAGCACCCATAGGCACACCTCGTACTAGAAAAGTCGGGTGCAGCCAGTGGCGCAGTGCCGTTACGCATTTCACAGTAACCATTACCCTCCGCGCGCCATGACGCGCGGGGTTTAGTTTTAAGGCGGCTACCCAGCGCTGAAACTCCCTCATGTGTAAGCGTCCTAGTCGTACAACCAGGATGGCTGACGCCATGAGCCCCATCAACCGCAGGCATGTTCTGAAGAGAACATGTTTGCGACGCTGGAATAAAGCGAGACAAGCTCTGAAAGCTTTCACTCTTTCCGCTGACAGGCGAGCTGAAAAGGGCACCGAGTTCAGGTGTAACCCTAGGAAGAGTATAGTCTGTGCGGGGCACAACATGCTCTTCTCTGTGTTTATTATGAACCCCAGGTTGAGCAGGTGCTTTACGAGAACATTTGTCTGCGTAATAGCCTCGTGCTCCGACTGTGCGAGAAGCAGCCAGTCGTCCAGGTAGGTCGCCAAGCGAATACCCTGTTGTCTTAACGGGGCTATCGCGGCTTCCGTACATCGTACAAACACTCTTGGACTGAGAGACAGGCCGAAGGGAAGTACTCTGTATTCGTAACAGATCCCCTGAAATGCGAATCTCAGATATTTCCTGTGTGGATAATATACTGGGACGTGGAAATACGCCTCTTTCAGGTCGACTGGTGTAAACCAATCATCTTGTCGCACGAGACGCAGCAGAGATGTGTGAGTGAGCATTCTGAATTTATATCTTTTTAGATATCTGTTCAGAACCCTCAAATCCAGTATTGGCCGGATTCCGTTCCCTCCTCGTTTGGGGACGAGGAAGTACTTGGAATAAAAACCACTCTGACTCTGCTCGGCAGGTACAACAGATATAGCTCTCTTTTCTAGAAGTGAGAGGATCTCTCTCTCTCTAGAATATGGGCTGACTCTCCTCGGGCTTGTGAATACAAAATGCCCGAGAAACGAGGGGGGGTGACAGCGAATTGGAGTCTGTAACCCCGTGTTACTGTCTTGAAAACCCAAGCAGATGTTGTGAGCATCTTCCACTGTGTGCTCCTTAGAGCCAGCGGAGATGTCACATCTCTTGCCCTCTGAGACTCTGTTTGTTGTGTCATGGGGCCCTCTAGTGTCTGAACACGGTGGTACCCCATTTCTACAGTCCCCACCGTTACTGCGCACGCACGTGGCGGTGGCTTCACGGACCCGTCAATAATCCGTCCTTTGAGAGATGCCGTAGCTGCTCTTGAAAGGGAAAGGATTGATGGGCCGTTCTTTACAGCTCTAGCCGGCACTGCGTGCGCACGTGGCGGTAGTGCCCTTAAAGCCCCAACCGGCATTGCGCATGTGCGTGGCGGTGGTGCCTTCACAGACCCGTTTATTATCCGCCTTTTGAGAGAGGCCGTAGCTGCTCTCAGAAGGGGATTTATGGTTAACGGACTGTCTATTGTTTTTCTTTTCATTTTTTTGAGCTGCGCCCTTGGCCGAAGCCTGGATGCGTCAGCGAAAAATGGTTTATTCAAACAATAATGATGTGACATGTGTTTTGTGCGGACTTGAGGATGGCGTTGAGGCATCTCTCGAGGCAGCGGGAACACAATTCGAGCCGGAGAAGGAACTTCCAGCTCTGTCACAGAGGGGAGAAGGAGGGGCTGTCATGCCGCTGGCCGAAATTCTGGGTTGGCTGCGCCTGGGCTGCAGCCGGGACCGGAGATTTTCTAGACCAACTCGCCCTCGTCTCCTGCCTGGACTGGGGACTCGGGGCGGGCTGCGACCTCTGCTGATCTGGTACTCTAGATCCAGCAGGGTTCGGAGCAGCTTGGGCGAAGGGTCGCTGTTGCGGAGGCAGCGGCTGGACCCTTCGAGGGAGACAGAGGTGGAGGGCCTCGTCTTCCTTCTTTTTCGACTCGCACCTCCTCTGCATGGAAGCGAGAGCGGAGCCGAAAATTCCCTCGGGAACGATGGGCATATCCAGCACATCTTCTTTTTCCCGGTCCGGGAGGTTGGTGAGGTTGAGCCATCTAGCTCTTTCCTGCACCACCATGATCCCCATCACTTTGCCCGTGGCCTGGACGGCGCAGCGTTGGACACGGAGACAAATGTCTGTGACCGCGGCTATCTCGTCCAGAGTGGCCGGTCCAGAATCGCTCGACAGATCCTCACAGAGCTCCGCTTGGTACGCGGTTAGCATCGAGGAAACGTTCAGAGCTCTGGCGGACAATGCTGCAGCTTTGTAGGCCCGTTCCGTCATGGTCGACTGGAATCGGTCTGTTTTTGCTGGCAGTGTGGGGTTCCTGCTCGGTGACAGGCCCATCCTCGGTAGGAGGTGGGCTGCCACTAGCGGTTCCATAGGCGGTATGTGGAGCAGGCCGAGCCTCTCCATACCGTCACAGTCAAGGGAGGAGGCACCCTGGATTGGGGCCTTGTTGCTAAAGGGCCGGTCTCTCCACGAGACCGACACCTCATCCAACATCTCCGGGAAGACCGGGAGGAGTTGCCTCTTTGTCCTCGTTGTTTGGAAAAACAGTTTTCCCTCGTAACGGGACCTGGAGGTCTCCTTGGCCACTTCGGGCCATGGGATGTCTAGTCTGGCCGCAGCACGTTGACACACGCTTGTAGGTCCATACTGAGACAGGGCGAAGCTGGTGTGCTATCGCCCGAGAGAGCAGCCATCGCTCCAGGCTTTGCAGCCTGAGCTGGTGACATGAAGACGTCTACTTCTTGCTCGTCCGAATCAGACAGGAGGAACTCAGAGGCATCCTCTTCGTCCTCCATGTAATTTAATTCCAGGACATCCTCCGCGGGTGAAACCATGGTGAGGTCCAGTCGGGAGCCCCAGCTTGGTTTAGCGTGGGGTCCCGTTCCCGCGTCCTTTGCCGCCACCGGGACCCGGCCTGATATGGCGCGGGAAACCGGTTCCGCGGCTGCCGCGGTTGATGAGCCCCAGGCCGTGAAGGCGAGGGACTCAGTCTCTGCGGCGGACGCCCCCGTGTCTTGGTTGCCAGCCAACCAGTGGACATGAGGGGATCCTGTCCCGACAGGCTAGCTTGTCGGGCTAACCGTCGGCGAAGGCTCTTTATGGTGAGGTGGGCACAATGCCCGCACGAGCCGGGGTCGTCGATAGCCTCCTGGGCGTGTTCCGGCCCGAGGCAGGACGAGCAGACCTGGTGTGAGTCTGTGCCTGCTATCTTCAACCCGCAGTCGCAGAACCGAGCCTTCGAGTCCCTGACTCCTCTGGTGTGAGGGAGAGAGGCGTCCATGGAGAGGACCCGCTCTTAACAGGTATGTCGAAAAAAAGTGTCCCAAACTGTCCTTTATCCGGAGAAAAAAGGTAGTGTGGGTATTTTCCTCTCAAAGAATATTACCTGGTGTGGCAATATTCTTTAAATCCTTTTATCCTCCGGGGAAGAAAAAAGAATAAAAAACGTCCTCGCTACCGTGGTGTCGGCAGTGAGGGAAAAAAGCACAAGCTAGCAACTGGTGTGTTGCTAACTTGCAAGTCAAAATCTTACCTTACTTCCAGAGGGAAGAATTCGGCGAGGTTGACTATGGTACTTCTTCTGAGAGAGAATAGGGTAGCCGGCTAACGCCCGTCGACCGAAAATTAGCTTTGGGTTCAGTCTGTGGACTGTTAAGCTAGCCCGGCTACCGTTCGAGATATGCTCTGAAGCGAGAAGAGGTGTTTGAATGACGCATGCGTCGTGGCGCAAGCTACTTATAGGGGGTGATTTCCCCTGACGTTGACGTCAAGATCACCAGCCAATCGGGATTGGGCGTAATGAGATTGATGCTTCTGTTTGCTCCGCGATGAGGCGCATCCCATAGTGAGACATCGAACGGAGTGTTATGAATGAGAACTCGTTTTGCTAAGATAGCAGCAAAAATGTCATTGCTGCATGTGCAGCGATATTTAGACTTAAATTATAATTGTCTATATATGTACTGGCTGTAAGGGAATTTCCAAGATACCCCTTCAGTGTTTCCCCTAGGTTTACTGCTTGGGGGTGCTGTTTGAGCGGGGTAGGCCTATATATTTTTTTTTTAAATCCTCTGGAGCAGGAGAGAGAGAGCTGTGGACTATTGTTATTGATTAATGCATCAGTGTTTCTTGTCAAAAACACTAAACTCACAACTTAAAATGAAAGCGTTTAGTTTATTTAATAAAAGAGCACATGTTCAATGTGAAAAGTGACTGTAGATATAGATCAGCTGCAATTTGGTGCAAAAAATAATAAATGTATTAAAAGAAATTATAATTTATTTTTTTTAAACTCTGGAGGGGAGTTTGACAGGGGATTACTCAAAAACTACACAGTAAAAGTACTTGATTGTATTTGTGGTAATCCAAGTAGTACTGAGTCCAACAGTACCACTTTCACTGAGAACTTATGGCAAAAAATCATTTTATCTCTCATCAAAGATGGCAGAAAACATACATTATTGTACTCTGGAGGGGAGTTTGACTGGGGATTACTCAAAAAGTACACAGTAAAAGTGCTTGATTGTATTTGTGGTAGTAGTCTAACAAGTACTGAGTCCAAAATTATCAATTCTATTAAGAACTTATGGCTAAGAATAATTGTATCCCTCATCAAATATAGCAAATACATTAATTATTGTACTCTGGAGGGGAGTTTGACTGAGTATTACTAAAAAAGTACACAGTAAAATTACTTGATTGTACTTGTGGTAGTAGTCGTGTAACGGTACGTCCACACAGCTTTAAACAAATCTTCCAATGCTTCCAACGCTTCTCTGCCCATTGACTTTGAATGGGGATGACGTCGCTTTGCCTCGCTTTTCGCCGAACTGCATTGTGGGGGAGCGAAGCGAAGATTTCCAGGATTTTCAGGATTCAAAAGTTGAGCAATGTTCAACTTTTGAAGCTGAGCTGGAAGCGTCAGCCAATCAAATCCCGTTTATGCAAATCTGACAGTAGAAGCGCTAGCCAATCAAACCGCGTGTAAGCAGGGAGAACCAGACCGCAGTTCATTTCCTCATATTCCAAACGAGAAATTACGGTAGCAAATCACTCGGTTCTTTACGACCAGAACTATTAACGGGATACAAACCGGAGGAACCAGGCATGGAGGGAGGTGGCAGAGACAGTGGGTGAAACTGGTAGATTTTCGCCTGTTTGGGGAGTTTATATATTGCTCTTATAAAATCCCCGGGGTTTTTTGCTTTGTATGTCGGGGGCGGGAGATTCATGTGATTGGTTGTTGGTCGCGTTGCTCGCAAAAAAATCCCCAAGCTTTCAGACACGCCCAGCTCCAAGATTTTCAAGATTTTTGAAAAGCTGCTGTGTGCCGTGGACGTACCGTAACGAGTACTGAGTCCAACAGTATCACTTTTATTAAGAATGTATGGTAAAAATCATTTGTATCGCATGAAACAGAAAAAACATGCATTATTTTACTCTTGCGTTAGTGCCGCTTCTCAGCGATTACCGTAAAGGCGCTATATAAATCGCGCACTCAAAAATGAAGAACTGCTTATTTGACCAAGCAAAACGCGAGAGCAGGCTGAGTTGACCGCAGTTTGAATTTCAGGGGGAGCGCGGGGCTCCGTTGGCGGGGCGGCAGTGCCCCTCCAAGACAATTGGTAAGGGAAACACTGCCCTTTCTTACCACAAACCTGTCAAATTAAATACATGTGTTTTTGAATAAATTGGATATTCTCTCAATGCCAACTCAGGACAATTAAAGTTTTTCTAAAGCAGGGGTCGGCAACCCGCGGCCCACGGGCCGCATGCGGCCCTTTAAGCCCTCTACTCTGGCTCCCTTGAGCTTAGACAAAAATAAGAAGGAAATAAAATAAAAGTATTTGTAGGACTATTTATATTTTGTTGCATGGTTGAAAATGTTTCGTATCTTGTATTTTGAGGGTGATACTGTGACACATAAATAAAAACAAACGGTTTTAATTAGGTCAACTAAAATATGCGTCACATCCTGCTACGGTCCCGCGCGAGCGCCTTTTCTTGGAGGCGAATAAACCCCCGGCTCGATGAGCGAACTATGGCAGGGGCGGACTGGCCATTGGAATACCGGGAGTTTCCCCGGTGGGTCGGTGCTGTGTGTGGGCCGGAGGGCCAAACAAAACAAAAAACAAAAAACCTTAAAACGGATTTTTTGCCTAAATCCTACCGGCCCACATTTGTAAGTGTTCCGGCCCAGCCCAGCCCAGTGGGGTGTGGCCAGGGTTGGGTTGTAACGGAATACATGTAACGGCGTTACGTAATCAAATTACAAAAAATCAAGTAATTGTATTCAGCTCGCGTTACATTTGAAAAACCTAGTAATCTGATTACAGTTACTTCGTAACCTGAAGTGAATACATTTTGGATTACTTATTGGATTATTGGTGGAAAGATTTCCTCACAACATTTAATATTCATTACTAAAGGTAGCCGAATCATCACAGCGCACAAAAACCGCGCAGATGGACCAAAAAGGGGGAGCGTTTGAAAAAATTGTGCGGGTCCGGTCAGTGAAACAGAAATAACAACGTAACATGGAGGAACAAAAGTCTGCGTTTAAAGTGTGTGTGTGTGTGTGTGTGTGTGTGTGTGTGTGTGTGTGTGTGTGTGTGTGTGTGTGTGTGTGTGTGTGTGTGTGTGTGTGTGTGTGTGTGTGTGTGTGTGTGTGTGTGGTGTGTGTGTGTGTGTGTGTGTGTAGGTGCGTGTGGTTAAAAACACATCAGCCACACCGCTCTTTAGTCTTTCTAATGATTCTGAAGGTAAACACAGTGAAGGCGGTGCGTGAAAGGCGGTGCGTGAAAGGCACTGCACGCTCCTCTTCTCAGAGGCTGAGTTAACCCTCCCGCTGCCTCCTGGTGCTGCAGAGATTGTGAAGTGAAGGAGGTTTTCCTTCTATAAAACTATGAATTCATAGATCAAGGCAGACTGGTGCACACACTCTCCTGTTGCCAATCCGGTGCTTAAACAAATATAGCTCTACACCCCTGGCCGAAATGTCCTTAAAATGAAGTCCGAGTTCGACATTTTAATTCATGTCCTGCCAACACTGGCAGGACAGAAGGCGACACGCCCTTTCAAAGCCATGTCCTCACATCCCAAGCTGCATGTCCGGTGCCTTGCTCAAGGGCACCACAGCAGGGCAGGAGGTGAACTGGGACCTCTCCAAGTAGAAGTCCACACTCCAAATAGGTCTGGTCTGGGACTTGAACCGGCGACCCTACGGCTCACAGTCCAAGCCCCTACTGACTGCCATAGATTTAGTCCCTAATGTTACTCTCAAAATGGTCCAGATTGATGCATTTAACTTCAACATTTAAAAAAAAATCTCCCCGGGGGAACGTGCCCCCGGACCCCCCTAGAGGAGGTGAGGTCCACCACCTGCCCACACCCCCTGCTAAATTGTCTCACCCACATTGAGGATGCTTCCTACGCCCATGTTTTATTTCATGTGTCAAGTCAGGCAAATTGGGTCAAAATGTTATTGCATCAATGATCTGTTAACATTAAAATCACTAAATATATGCCGTAACTATTTTGCTCTAGGCAACTCAAGGGCTCAGGTAATGTGATTACTATATGAATAACATACTTTCGTCGCCGGCCGGAAAAGGACATTGTATGAAGCTGTACTTTTTTCCACGAATTTAGAAATGTATAATTCTTGAAATATACACAAGAATAACAAGGTTGTGTAGCATAGCGCATTATAGAGGACTTACATGGTAAGCCTTTAACAATCTCCAGTATAATAGCTTGCGAACTGAAGTGGAATGAGACTGCTGCTCTGATACATGTTATCCAAAGCAGTTTCATTGACCTTGACATTTTTTCAATGAGTAACTAACTGACATTCCAAAGCAAAGGGTAAATGATAAAACTGCATAGAGAGTGAACTGCTGTGTTCCACTATAGGAGATAGGAAGAATACAGAATGATAAAAACAGTTTATTCATCTGTAATGCAGATAAAGCTGATAATAATAATTCCTTACATTTATTATAACGCTTTTTCAATGACTCAAAGCGCTTTACATATACACACATTACACATATATCATACATGCAATGGTCAGAAACTGTGGACAATACCCACAGGAGCAAGTTCAGGTGAAGTGTCTTGCCCAAGGACACACCGGCTTTACAGACGCAGCAGCGGCGGGTTTCACCCCTTGATCTGATGATCATTGCACAGCGCACTGCGCCACACCGTCCATATACTACAAGTATACATTGGTATTATACATGTACTGTGGACAATACCCACAGGAGCAAATCCGGGTGAAGTGTCTTGCAAGGACACAACGGCCTAACGCAGTGGCGGCAGGAGCGGGTTTCATACTGGAGTTCCTCAGCACTCCCCCTTGATCTGATGATCGGATGCACAGACCACTGCGCCACCCGTCCCCAATAGGGGTTAAAAAGTTCATAAACTGTGTACACAAGACAAAAGGGAAAGTGAATTACAAATAGATAAGTTAACTATTAATTTAGTTTTTGTTTTAAATATATATATCAATGACTGAGTTAACAGTCACACCATATTCTGAATTTGCTAGTCATGTAAACAGCATATTCAGAATTTTGATTATCTTATTCTGAAATTAACATTTTCCCATTGGAATAGGCCAATATGAGGTTTTCAATATTCATGGACATGTATACATCTCAAACTGGATTTTTAGTATGCGCAGCTTCATGGAAAAAGGACATTTCATGGAATCTTAAAGGGGCCCTATTGTGATTTTTGGGGAAGCGACGAGAGAGAGAGAGAGAGAGAGAGAGAGCGAGAGCGAGAGCGAGAGCGAGAGCGAGAGCGAGAGCGAGAGCGAGAGCGAGAGCGAGAGCGAGAGAGAGAGAGAGAGAGAGAGAGAGAGAGAGAGAGAGAGACACTCGCGCTTCCGTTGGCTGGCAATCCAACACATTGTACTTGATAGGCTAATACGGGACATCTCTAAGCAGTTGGCCAATCACAACAGAGCCGGCCAGCTAACTTGCAGCAGAGACAGTATGAGAAAATAAAGACCTTTTTGAACATTAAAGCATGCAAACATGTCACAGTAAAGACACAAAATCCAAATAAGGACCTTAAAATAAGCTTTAAATGTTTACAGCAGTTTTAGCAGCATACAGTGGCCAATAGAAATTATAACCCTGTCTCCACAAGTCCACTACGCTCCCCCCCCCCCCCATACACACCCACACCCACCTCCACAATGTCCAAGTAGTTCTGTGGAGAGTGGGTGATAGAACGTCCCCTTCTGCATTTTCACACATTATAAACCGTTATACCTGATGATAAACAACTTGGTGAAAATTCTAAAGGCGTAACTAACAGCTCAGTCAGAGGTTTGTCAAGATAGCCAGCACTCATTTCTCAACCAGTAAAAAATACTTTAGCTGTTTACGAGTAATTGTAGCGTCAGTTATTGCCTTTAAATTACACCTCATAGTGTCTGTGTGTTATCACACAGCCCAAATCATTTTAACACCACGAAGAAAAATGCACTTTGTATCAAGTAGCTACATCATCTAGATTGGAAGTAGTCTTGTCTTCAGTGAATGTGTGATTTGTAGCCCAGATAGTGGTGTGAAATACTTTGATAGAGAAATGATTGTCCTTGACTTCTTTTTTGTTTACTGTTTTTGCAGCCTCGGTTTGGGGGTCACAGTTCGGTACAACAAGAAAAAGCAAAAAAAAAGTCCCAAATGCATAATTCCAGCTTTGTTTTTTATTTATTTTGAACAGTAGTGCACGTTTCAGTTTAAAAATAAGGAACTTTTACATTTTGAATAATTAACTTTTATTACACAGTTAAAAACAAACCACAAACAGTACCACACCCACTCAGGTGGCCATATTATCTATAATGGCTGATGTCAAACAAAAAGGTTCAATAAGCTGTAAAACTAAAAGAATGTCTTATATTACAAAATAAATAATAAGAAAGTGTTTCAATCATTTTCAATCACAATCCATAAAAGCCGGGGTCCTCTACTATTGCATAAGCCGTTGAAAACTATATGCCAAAAGCTTCCGTTATTTATTTTGGTCTCTCGGCTTTCATGTCTCTTGGCTTCTTAAAAACATTTGGGGATAAACTGTTGAACTGCTGCTGTCTTTTGCCGTGTTCCGATTTAACTGTTTTCTTAGAACTGGGTTATGGTCAGATGTGTCGGGGGCATGGCCTTCGACTGAAATACACATTTCGATCACTTTGTGGTTGTGTCCGGACGCGTACAGCGAGGACTACAAAAAGACAAACGAGGTGACTGGGGATGTCTGTTCAAAACATGCGAGCTCGAATAAAATCATTTAAAACAGCTATTGTTGCCAGACTTATTACTGACTATCGTTCTTAATGTGATACCAAGTTCATCTGAGACCTGTGTACCTTCAGACAGCCTCCAAGTGAAGCGTACGGTACTCATAGTTTGAAAGCAGCGTGGAGAAGTCCTTCAGCTGTGGTAAACTGTGATCCGCTCAGGGTAGACTGTGTTACGACTTCTGTGGCTATAAAAACGGTATTCTGCAGCACTCATCCAGATAAGATGTGACTGTAACTATAGGTTACTTACGTAACCCCAGTCTCAGAGTAACATGAAGTGAGATGTCTCACTATGGGATGCGCCTCATCGCGGAGCAAACAGAAGCATCAATCTCATTACGCCAATCCCGATTGGCTGGTGATCTTGACGTCAACGTCAGGGGAATCACCCCCTATAAGTAGCTTGCGCCACGACGCATGCGTCATTCAAAATAAGCACCTCTTCTCGCTTCACCATAGCAAGGAGGGCCGTCTGGTGAGACATCTCACTTCATGTTACTCTCAGTACTGGGGTTACGTAAGTAACCTATAGTTCTCATTCATAACACTCCGTTCAATGTCTCACTATGGGATATTGTAGCTCCCGTATTGCCAGACGAGCTTATCTCGAAGACCACCGACCAACCGGAACTTAACAGGTGGAGTCCCGACTCAACAAGGTGCCCAGCACTGCTCGGGCCACGCTTGGAGCGGATACGCCCAGCCTGTAAAAGCAGACAACAGCGAGCGGCGAAGACCCGCTTGCCGCTGCACAGATGTCTTGGATGGGAGACATCCTGGACAGAGCCCAGGATGCAGCCAGACCCTGATTTGAAAGAGCTCGCGGACCCGAAGGTGCCTGCAAACTCTGACTCGTAAGGGTCTCAAAGCAATAGCCTCCACACGACAGTGGGGAGAGCCGTTGCTTAGTAACCGGCTTGCCCCCCTTTAAGGGTTAGCCCAGGACACCAGGAGTTGGTCATTATGACAAACACCCCTGATCTGTCCATACAGGTGCGTAAGCACAAACTGGACACAGCAAATCCCGCTGCTGTTCCCCGTAGGGACCCAGCGGCTGAGGAAATGTCTCAATATCCATTGGGTACATGTACAGACAGTGTCTGAAAACATTACTGGCTCGCCTGGCGGAAGCCAGGGTCAGTAACAGCACTATGTTAGAGAGACTGGTGTAGGAATCTCTCGCACTCTGAATAGTGTTAACACCCTATGAGGGAGTCTCACTATCTTCAGGTTTGTACCACTCACGGGCCAGGCCCATAAGGCAAGCGCTCTGGGTGTGGTGAAAAACTCTCACCCCCCGCCTGGGACAGTATGCCCCTGTGTAGTGGGATCTGCCATGGCTGCCCGCACAGCAGCTGATAAATCTCCGCAGCCAGTACATAGCTGGCCAGTGCGGAGCTATCAGAATAAGTGTATGGCGTTGTTCCCTCACTCTTTGCCAGAGTCTGGGGAATCAGAGCCAAGGGTGGGAACGCGTACAGAAGGCCCGAAGGCCCAAACGTGTGCGAGTGCGTCCACGCCTAACGGTGCGTTTAGGTCGCGCATCGAAAAGAACAGCTGACACTGAGCATTTTCTCTTGATGCGAACAGATCCACCGTGGCTCTGCCATAACGCACCCACAGCTGGCTCACAATCCTTGGATGTAAAGTCCAGTCTGCATAAAGTGGTGTACAGCAGATCTGCCCCGAGGTTCGACACACCCGGTACGTGCGTCGCTCTCAAGGAGAGGAGACGCCCGCTGCTCCATAGGATCAGTTTTGCATGCCAGCATGTGTAACTGGAGAGAACGCAACCCCCTTGGCGGTTTATATACGATATGTCGTCGTATTGTATGTCCTCACGAGGACATGGTGTCCTCTGAGAAAAGGCAGGGAAGTGCTTTAGGGTGAGGCACACCGCTAAAAGCTCCAGGTAATTTATGTGTGCCCGCTGGAGGTCTCTGCTCCAGAGACCCCTCCACCGAGCGGCCTTCATAAATACCTCCCCAACCTGTCCAGACATGCGTCTGTGGTGACCACCCTTCGTGAAAGGACAGCACCCATAGGCACACCTCGTACTAGAAAAGTCGGGTGCAGCCAGTGGCGCAGTGCCGTTACGCATTTCACAGTAACCATTACCCTCCGCGCGCCATGACGCGCGGGGTTTTAGTTTTAAGGCGGCTACCCAGCGCTGAAACTCCCTCATGTGTAAGCGTCCTAGTCGTACAACCAGGATGGCTGACGCCATGAGCCCCCATCAACCGCAGGCATGTTCTGAAGAGAACATGTTTGCGACGCTGGAATAAAGCGAGACAAGCTCTGAAAGCTTTCACTCTTTCCGCTGACAGGCGAGCTGAAAAGGGCACCGAGTTTCAGGTGTAACCCTAGGAAGAGTATAGTCTGTGCGGGGCACAACATGCTCTTCTCTGTGTTATTATGAACCCCAGGTTGAGCAGGTGCTTTACGAGAACATTTGTCTGAGTAATAGCCTCGTGCTCCGACTGTGCGAGAAGCAGCCAGTCGTCCAGGTAGGTCGCCAAGCGACATACCCTGTTGTCTTAACGGGGGCTATCGCGGCTTCCGTACATCGTACAAACACTCTTGGACTGAGAGACAGGCCGAAGGGAAGTACTCTGTATTCGTAACAGATCCCCTGAAATGCGAATCTCAGATATTTCCTGTGTGGATAATATACTGGGACGTGGAAATACGCCTCTTTCAGGTCGACTGGTGTAAACCAATCATCTTGTCGCACGAGAAGCAGCAAGAGAGATGTGTGAGTGAGCATTCTGAATTTATATCTTTTTAGATATCTGTTCAGAAACCCTCAAATCCAGTATTGGCCGGGATTCCGTTCCCCCCTCGTTTGGGGACGAGGAAGGTACTTGGAATAAAAACCACTCTGACTCTGCTCGGCAGGTACAACGATCTAGCCTCTTTTTCTAGAAGTGAGAGGATCTCTCTCTCTCTAGAATATGGGCTGACCTCTCCTCGGGCTTGTGAATACAAAATGCCCGAGAAACGAGGGGGGGTGTGACAGCGAATTGGAGTCCTGTAACCCCGTGTTACTGTCTTGAAAACCCAAGCAGATGTTGTGAGCATCTTCCACTGGTGCTCCTTAGAGCCAGCGGAGATGTCACATCTCTTGCCCTCTGAGACTCTGTTTGTTGTGTCATGGGGCCCCTCTAGTGTCTGAACACGGTGGTACCCCATTTCTACAGTACCCACCGTTACTTGCGCACGCACGTGGCGGTGGCTTCACGGACCCGTCAATAATCCGTCCTTTGAAGAGATGCCGTAGTGCTCTTGAAAGGGAAAGGATTGATGGGCCGTTCTTTACAGCTCTAGCCGGCACTGCGTGCGCACGTGGCGTAGTGCCCTAAAGCCCCAACCGGCATTGCGCATGTGCGTGGCGGTGGTGCCTTCACAGACCCAGTTTATTATCCGCCTTTTGAGAGAGGCCGTAGCTGCTCTCAGAAGGGGATTTATGGTTTAACGGACTGTCTATTGTTTTTCTTTTCATTTTTTTGAGCTGCGCCCTTGGCCGAAGCCTGGATGCGTCAGCGAAAAAATGGTTTATTCAAACAATAATGATGTGACAATGTGTTTTGTGCGGACTTGAGGATGGCGTGTGAGGCATCTCTCGAGGCAGCGGGAACACAATTCGAGCCGGAGAAGGAACTTCCAGCTCTGTCACAGAGGGGAGAAGGAGGGGCTGTCATGCCGCTGGCCGAAATTCTGGGTTGGCTGCGCCTGGGCTGCAGCCGGGACCGGAGATTTTCTAGACCAACTCGCCCTCGTCTCCTGCCTGGACTGGGGACTCGGGGCGGGCTGCGACCTCTGCTGATCTGGTACTCTAGATCCAGCAGGGTTCGGAGCAGCTTGGGCGAAGGGTCGCTGTTGCGGAGGCAGCGGCTGGACCCTTCGAGGGAGACAGAGGTGGAGGGCCTCGTCTTCCTTCTTTTTCGACTCGCACCTCCTCTGCATGGAAGCGAGAGCGGAGCCGAAAATTCCCTCGGGAACGATGGGCATATCCAGCACATCTTCTTTTTCCCGGTCCGGGAGGTTGGTGAGGTTGAGCCATCTAGCTCTTTCCTGCACCACCATGATCCCCATCACTTTGCCCGTGGCCTGGACGGCGCAGCGTTGGACACGGAGACAAATGTCTGTGACCGCGGCTATCTCGTCCAGAGTGGCCGGTCCAGAATCGCTCGACAGATCCTCACAGAGCTCCGCTTGGTACGCGGTTAGCATCGAGGAAACGTTCAGAGCTCTGGCGGACAATGCTGCAGCTTTGTAGGCCCGTTCCGTCATGGTCGACTGGAATCGGTCTGTTTTTGCTGGCAGTGTGGGGTTCCTGCTCGGTGACAGGCCCATCCTCGGTAGGAGGTGGGCTGCCACTAGCGGTTCCATAGGCGGTATGTGGAGCAGGCCGAGCCTCTCCATACCGTCACAGTCAAGGGAGGAGGCACCCTGGATTGGGGCCTTGTTGCTAAAGGGCCGGTCTCTCCACGAGACCGACACCTCATCCAACATCTCCGGGAAGACCGGGAGGAGTTGCCTCTTTGTCCTCGTTGTTTGGAAAAACAGTTTTCCCTCGTAACGGGACCTGGAGGTCTCCTTGGCCACTTCGGGCCATGGGATGTCTAGTCTGGCCGCAGCACGTTGACACACGGCTTGTAGGTCCATACTGAGACAGGGCGAAGCTGGTGTGCTATCGCCCGAGAGAGCAGCCATCGCTCCAGGCTTTGCAGCCTGAGCTGGTGACATGAAGACGTCTACTTCTTGCTCGTCCGAATCAGACAGGAGGAACTCAGAGGCATCCTCTTCGTCCTCCATGTAATTTAATTCCAGGACATCCTCCGCGGGTGAAACCATGGTGAGGTCCAGTCGGGAGCCCCAGCTTGGTTTAGCGTGGGGTCCCGTTCCCGCGTCCTTTGCCGCCACCGGGACCCGGCCTGATATGGCGCGGGAAACCGGTTCCGCGGCTGCCGCGGTTGATGAGCCCCAGGCCGTGAAGGCGAGGGACTCAGTCTCTGCGGCGGACGCCCCCGTGTCTTGGTTGCCAGCCGGCCAACCAGTGGACATGAGGGGATCCTGTCCCGACAGGCTAGCTTGTCGGGCTAACCGTCGGCGAAGGCTCTTTATGGTGAGGTGGGCACAATGCCCGCACGAGCCGGGGTCGTCGATAGCCTCCTGGGCGTGTTCCGGCCCGAGGCAGGACGAGCAGACCTGGTGTGAGTCTGTGCCTGCTATCTTCAACCCGCAGTCGCAGAACCGAGCCTTCGAGTCCCTGACTCCTCTGGTGTGAGGGAGAGAGGCGTCCATGGAGAGGACCCGCTCTTAACAGGTATGTCGAAAAAAAGTGTCCCAAACTGTCCTTTATCCGGAGAAAAAAGGTAGTGTGGGTATTTTCCTCTCAAAGAATATTACCTGGTGTGGCAATATTCTTTAAATCCTTTTATCCTCCGGGGAAGAAAAAGAATAAAAACGTCCTCGCTACCGTGGTGTCGGCAGTGAGGGAAAAAGCACAAGCTAGCAACTGGTGTGTTGCTAACTTGCAAGTCAAAATCTTACCTTACTTCCAGAGGAAGAATTCGGCGAGGTTGACTATGGTACTTCTTCTGAGAGAGAATAGGGTAGCCGGCTAACGCCCGTCGACCGAAAATTAGCTTTGGGTTCAGTCTGTGGACTGTTAAGCTAGCCCGGCTACCGTTCGAGATATGCTCTGAAGCGAGAAGAGGTGTTTGAATGACGCATGCGTCGTGGCGCAAGCTACTTATAGGGGGTGATTTCCCCTGACGTTGACGTCAAGATCACCAGCCAATCGGGATTGGCGTAATGAGATTGATGCTTCTGTTTGCTCCGCGATGAGGCGCATCCCATAGTGAGACATCGAACGGAGTGTTATGAATGAGAACTCGTTTTGCTAAGATAGCAGCAAAAATGTCATTGCTGCATGTGCAGCGATATTTAGACTTAAATTATAATTGTCTATATATGTACTGGCTGTAAGGGAATTTCCAAGATACCCCTTCAGTGTTTCCCCTAGGTTTACTGCTTTGGGGGGTGCTGTTTGAGCGGGGGTAGGCCTATATATTTTTTTTTTTAAATCCTCTGGAGCAGGAGAGAGAGAGCTGTGGACTATTGTTATTGATTAATGCATCAGTGTTTCTTGTCAAAAACACTAAACTCACAACTTAAAATGAAAGCGTTTAGTTTATTTAATAAAAGAGCACATGTTCAATGTGAAAAGTGACTGTAGATATAGATCAGCTGCAATTTGGTGCAAAAAATAAATAAATGTATTAAAAGAAATTATAATTTATTTTTTTTAAACTCTGGAGGGGAGTTTGACAGGGGATTACTCAAAAACTACACAGTAAAAGTACTTGATTGTATTTGTGGTAGTCCAAGTAGTACTGAGTCCAACAGTACCACTTTCACTGAGAACTTATGGCAAAAAATCATTTTATCTCTCATCAAAGATGGCAGAAAACATACATTATTGTACTCTGGAGGGGAGTTTGACTGGGGATTACTCAAAAAGTACACAGTAAAAGTGCTTGATTGTATTTGTGGTAGTAGTCTAACAAGTACTGAGTCCAAAATTATCAATTCTATTAAGAACTTATGGCTAAGAATAATTGTATCCCTCATCAAATATAGCAAATACATTAATTATTGTACTCTGGAGGGGAGTTTGACTGAGTATTACTAAAAAAGTACACAGTAAAATTACTTGATTGTACTTGTGGTAGTAGTCGTGTAACGGTACGTCCACACAGCTTTAAACAAATCTTCCAATGCTTCCAACGCTTCTCTGCCCATTGACTTTGAATGGGGATGACGTCGCTTTGCCTCGCTTTTCGCCGAAACTGCATTGTGGGGGAGCGAAGCGAAGATTTCCAGGATTTTCAGGATTCAAAGTTGAGCAATGTTCAACTTTTGAAGCTGAGCTGGAAGCGTCAGCCAATCAAATCCCGTTTATGCAAATCTGACAGTAGAAGCGCTAGCCAATCAAACCGCGTGTAAGCAGGGAGAACCAGACCGCAGTTCATTTCCTCATATTCCAAACGAGAAATTACGGGTAGCAAATCACTCGGTTCTTTACGACCAGAACTATTAACGGGATACAAACCGGAGGAACCAGGCATGGAGGGAGGGTGGCAGAGACAGTGGGTGAAACTGGTAGATTTTCGCCTGTTTGGGGAGTTTATATATTGCTCTTATAAAATCCCCGGGGTTTTTTGCTTTGTATGTCGGGGGCGGGAGATTCATGTGATTGGTTGTTGGTCGCGTTGCTCGCAAAAAATCCCCAAGCTTTCAGACACGCCCAGCTCCAAGATTTTCAAGATTTTTGAAAAGCTGCTGTGTGCCGTGGACGTACCGTAACGAGTACTGAGTCCAACAGTATCACTTTTATTAAGAATGTATGGTAAAAATCATTTGTATCGCATGAAACAGAAAAAACATGCATTATTTTACTCTTGCGTTAGTGCCGCTTCTCAGCGATTACCGTAAAGGCGCTATATAAATCGCGCACTCAAAAATGAAGAACTGCTTATTTGACCAAGCAAACGCGAGAGCAGGCTGAGTTGACCGCAGTTTGAATTTCAGGGGGAGCGCGGGGCTCCGTTGGCGGGGCGCAGTGCCCCTCCAAGACAATGGTAAGGGAAACACTGCCCTTCTTACACAACCTGTCAAATTAAATACATGTGTTTTTGAATAAATTGGATATTCTCTCAATGCCAACTCAGGACAATTAAAGTTTTTCTAAAGCAGGGGTCGGCAACCCGCGGCCCACGGGCCGCATGCGGCCCTTTAAGCCCTCTGCTCTGGCTCCCTTGAGCTTAGACAAAAATAAGAAGGAAATAAAATAAAAGTATTTGTAGGACTATTTATATTTTGTTGCATGGTTGAAAATGTTTCGTATCTTGTATTTTGAGGTGATACTGTGACACATAAATAAAAAACAAAACGGTTTTAATTAGGTCAACTAAAATATGCGTCACATCCTGCTACGGTCCCGCGCGAGCGCCTTTTCTTGGAGGCGAATAACCCCCGGCTCGATGAGCGAACTATGCAGGGGCGGACTGGCCATTGGGAATACCGGGAGTTTCCCCGGTGGGTCGGTGCTGTGTGTGGGCCGGAGGGCCAAACAAAACAAAAAACAAAAAAACCTTAAAACGGATTTTTTGCCTAAATCCTACCGGCCCACATTTGTAAGTGTTCCGGCCCAGCCCAGCCCAGTGGGGTGTGGCCAGGGTTGGGTTGTAACGGAATACATGTAACGGCGTTACGTAATCAAATACAAAAATCAAGTAATTGTATTCAGCTCGCGTTACATTTGAAAAACTAGTAATCTGATTACAGTTACTTTCGTAAACCTGAAGTGAATACATTTTGGATTACTTATTGGGATTATTGGTGGAAAGATTTCCTCACAACATTTAATATTCATTACTAAAGGTAGCCGAATCATCACAGCGCACAAAACCGCGCAGATGGACCAAAAAGGGGAGCGTTTGAAAAAAATGTGCGGGTCCGGTCAGTGAAACAATAACAACGTAACATGGAGGAACAAAAGTCTGCGTTTAAATTGTGTGTGTGTGTGTGTGTGTGTGTGTGTGTGTGTGTGTGTGTGTGTGTGTGTGTGTGTGTGTGTGTGTGTGTGTGTGTGTGTGTGTGTGTGTGTGTGTGTGTGTGTGTGTGTGTGTGTGTGTGTGTGTGTGTAGGTGCGTGTGGTTAAACACATCAGCCACACCGCTCTTTAGTCTTTCTAATGATTCTGAAGGTAAACACAGTGAAGGCGGTGCGTGAAAGGCGGTGCGTGAAAGGCACTGCACGCTCCTCTTCTCAGAGGCTGAGTTAACCCTCCCGCTGCCTCCTGGTGCTGCAGAGATTGTGAAGTGAAGGAGGTTTTCCTTCTATAAAACTATGAATTCATAGATCAAGGCAGACTGGTGCACACACTCTCCTGTGTTGCCAATCCGGTGCTTAAACAAATATAGCTCTACACCCCTGGCCGAAATGTCCTTAAAATGAAGTCCGAGTTCGACATTTTAATTCATGTCCTGCCAACACTGGCAGGACAGAAGGCGACACGCCCTTTCAAAGCCATGTCCTCACATCCCAAGCTGCATGTCCGGTGCCTTGCTCAAGGGCACCACAGCAGGGCAGGAGGTGAACTGGGACCTCTCCAAGTAGAAGTCCACACTCCAAATAGGTCTGGTCTGGGACTTGAACCGGCGACCCTACGGCTCACAGTCCAAGCCCCTACTGACTGCCATAGATTTAGTCCCTAATGTTACTCTCAAAATGGTCCAGATTGATGCATTTAACTTCAACATTTAAAAAAAAATCTCCCCGGGGGAACGTGCCCCCGGACCCCCCTAGAGGAGGTGAGGTCCACCACCTGCCCACACCCCCTGCTAAATTGTCTCACCCACATTGAGGATGCTTCCTACGCCCATGTTTTATTTCATGTGTCAAGTCAGGCAAATTGGGTCAAAATGTTATTGCATCAATGATCTGTTAACATTAAAATCACTAAATATATGCCGTAACTATTTTGCTCTAGGCAACTCAAGGGCTCAGGTAATGTGATTACTATATGAATAACATACTTTCGTCGCCGGCCGGCCGATACATGCCGCGCATTAAGTGGGCCTGTCTGTCAATTAATCCCCGGGCCACTTTTTCCCCCCAGTCCGCCCCTGGAACTATGGATACATCAAAGAAAAGTACCGGAGGAACACAGGATTTAATTCTGCGTGGACAGAGTTATATGCTTTCACAGCAAACGATGCTGGCTTACCGGTATGTTTGATATGTAGAGAGAAGTTGTCAAAGATGCTGCAGTCTTTACGTATCGAGGAACAACAAGGGAGAGGAAGCCAGCTGACGATATTCAGTCATAATTCAATGGGGTATGTAATTTATTTCAGAAAACACTTTTTGTTATATTCCATGGAATGCTCTTAACGTCCCGATAGCAATGAATATATTAAATGCTTTGACAATAAATACATACAAAAATGTATCTGTGGAAGCCGTAGTACTGTAAAAAGCACGACCAATCATCTGAGCCGGCCCGGCTAAAATAACTGGATGGCCTACCTGCCTGTCAGCCTTCCATCTGTGCACAAACTGATCTCGTGCCCTCATTGGTCATGTGCGCGTTCGTGTGTGTTGGAGGAGGGACTCTGTAAGAAAGTCTGAAGGAAGAGGCATATTTTTTCCGGTTGTGTACTTTCAAATTCTAGCGCACTCGAGCTGGTTTCTCCATTCTTACCTACCCTACCTTTAACTCTTTTTAGGGTGCAGCTATATGTTTTATTTATTTCAAAGTGGGCCCATTTTAATAATATTTGTTTTCCCTTCAAATGTGCAGAGGACTCCCCAAGTGCTGTGTTTAATTTATTTTAAAGTAGGCCTGTGTATTATTTTTAATTCTCCTTATAAGAGTTCTTTGTTTCTTATTAGAGGTTAACAGTTTTATATCATGTAATAAATAGCCTAATAAATGCAAAAAACTGTAGTTTTTGTCTGATATAACAATAAAAAACTAGGAAATATGTTTTGCGGCTCCAGACAAAAAACATTTTTGGAAAAAGGAGCAAAATGGCTATTTTGGTCAAAAAGGTTGCAGACCCCTGGTCTAAAGGAATTAAATTAATTAAAACTACTATCAGTTTTAAATGACAGCTCCACAGAGCCCCCTTTGTTTCCTTATTAATTCTCTTCATATAACCTCAGTTAATCCACTTAGGCCTACTGCAGGATACTGTTGGAGAGGGAGCTCTAATTATAGAGATTGTTTGTGAGATTTTTTGTGATGGTTGGAATTCCATCACAGGAAGGGAGAGCCCACATGTAGGGGTTGGAATGACCCTCTGTCATACCACCATGCACAAGAAATGCATACACACAGTTCAAAAAACACACACACCTGCATGCCTCATTTCCCTGCCCTCATCTCGGACACAAAAGACCTTTGTAACACAATCTTGACAAAGCTTTGGCCTGTGTCCCTGTGTGAAATCTAAATCTAAGTTAATGAGGCGGAGGGGGACTGGGGAACACAAGGGTGTGACTTTGGAAACTATTGAGGCTTCTCTCTAATGGTTAGTAGTAAAACAGGAGAGTGGGGTCTCGGAAAACATCCAGTTAATAATAATCAGTTCATATGGATTATCTAACAGAAATGCCCATTTTGTTTTATTGGTTTGTTACATACCAACAGGCTCCATATGAATTTGTATTTGTTGAGCTTAATTATATGTTTACGCAGGATTTGTCATGAAATTAAGAAAAGCATTAGCATTTAATTAAAGACGACGTATGCTCATTTCCAGGTTAAAATTTGTATTTTGTGTCTCTACTGTGACATGTCTCCATGCTTTAAAGTTCAAAAAGCTCTTTATTGTTCTCATACTGCCTGTGCTGCAGCACCTCTTTTCACCCTCTGTCTGAAACCAGAGCCCAGTCTGCTCTGATTGGTTAGCAGGCCTGCTATGTTTTGCAATGTACATGTACAATATGTTGGAGATATCCATCGAGCCATGTGCTCCCTGCTTCATGCTCTCTTTGTTCGGTTTTTTATAATGCCTCTGTCCTTCTTCAATCAGGTGGCTTAATGACCCACAACTGTCTGAGTGCTGAGCATTCTGGGAGATGTTGTGTCTGCAACTGCAGTCATTTTTGCAATGTGGCTATTAGTCCTGTGTGGGAATATCACCGCTCTACTCCTTGTGATGCCACGACATATAATCCTAAAATGTTTCGTGTATGACAAATATATTTAAATTGAACTCTAACTAATGAAAAGTGCCTAAATGCTATTTAAGAATATAGACTTGAGGTTTTGATGTTTATACATATATATCAATCTAATTTATTAAATCAACTATTTCAGCTAATTTGCCTTCTAATTCAAAAAGGTTTTTATTAATCTAGGATGGTATTTTGTATATTTTAGGGAGTTTACATTATAAAAATTAAAATATAAACCAAGGTGAACAATTTGTATTTTGTTTATTTTGTAGGCATTCTCATACCTAAATATATATATATCTGTTAAACTAACTAAAAGCATGCAAAGGCATATCTACCCTATACTGTATGTAAAGAGAAGATGCTCACATGGTCACCAGCTGACATCCAACTGCATGAAGACTACTGAAACACTTACATTACAAAAGTAAAAATGTGCAATAATAAGCAAAAAAATGTAATAAAATAGAAAAAAAAAGATGTATGCATCTGCAAAAATGCGCACATTTCACATTAAAGGAAATTCAATAATATTACTATCTTGGCTTACAAGTCACTTTTATTTATGATTATTTGCTTCTTTTTAGAATAAAATGAAGAAGATACATAAAGAATGGAATTAAAGTATGTATACAAATTGTATAAAAGTTTAATAAAAATGTGACAACTGCAAAAATGTAATATGAAAGGGATTTCAAACAGATTATAATCTTGGCTGACTAGAGTCATTTATTTGTTTCATTACAGAAAAACACTGGGGTTGTGGGAACCCTTTTTGTTGTTGTCACATGAGGCTGTTGAGGTAGGATATGCACTGTTACCCAACAGTAAATCTGTGTCCATGTCATTGTGTGGCACGGCTGAGCTACATTAAGAGACGTTAGTGTTCAAAAGGGATTTAAGTCTCATCCCCAGCTTTAAATCACTGAACAGCTCATTATTTGACGTCCTTTCTAAAAGTCCCTGGACTCCTCCACATTCCTCTCATGAATGAAGTATCTCTGTCAGACCTCACATGACTGTGTACCCAGAATGTTTTGAGTTTTGAGAGTGGAAACAAGACACACATAGAACATGGGCAATCATTAATCTTACTGGCTGCTTGTTGCACAGTTGGGGGTCAAAGGTTGGATTCATTCAGTCTGTTTACCCGGTTGCCACGGAAACACGGCGATAGGAGAACAGTGTCAAATGATATGCTGCAGCAAATAATGACTTTTAGGGTTTGTTTAGCAGCTGAACAGCAAGTTTGCTTTCAGAAATGTGATTTTTGTTTGTTATTAGTGCCCTTTAAATGCTTCATTGTTTACATGTACTTGTGAGTGAATTTTTTCAAAGGGCGTGCATGTGTCTTGTCTTTCTGTGTCAGCATTGCTCTCCTTTTGTGCATGACGGTCCATCTATAGTGTTAACAGAGGCCCGTGTCTGTCATCACACCGACTACTCCCCATAACCTCACAGTGTGTGTGAGCATGACAAAGCCTTCACAGTGCTCTGCAGACTAGTCATGCAAGAGAGCTTCTTAAATCCTGAAGTACACACAAACACACACACACACACACAGAATTCGGCCCTTGTCAATGTTATGAGTTTGGGCTCTTTTTGCTCCAATAACAAGGCTTATTTCAGACTAGTGGAAATAAAACATCCAAATTATACCTGTATCCATTAGATCATGCCTCATTTGCATATTACAATTAAAAAAAGTCTTAAGTAATCAACATGGAAAGTTTAAGGGTGATATATATTAGATAATTCTTTACCTAGACTCTTGCAAGATGTATGTAATGTAACATTACATTTAAAGGCTGTTATTTACATTTCTGTTCTGGGAATTTATGAAATTAGCTTATATTTAATAAGATTCTGCCTTATTTGCATATTTGAACATGACCTTTAAGTTCACTTGCGTTTCAAAAAACAATTGCCTTTGTCTCCCTTTTAACTGCTGTTCTTAAGTCTCGTCTATCCAAAATTACAGTTTGTAGTTTTAAGCCTTATTTGGCATTGTGTACTGAGTTGTGTGATGTGCGGGGGACTTCCTCAGCTTGGTCAAATATTATGATCTATAAACATCTTGTGGTAAATGTCTCTCCCTTTCCCCTATTCTTCAGCACGTCCTCCCCTAGGGAGCCACTTTTAGTGATTACTAACAGACAGGAAGTTGCACAGCCTGTTCCTTTCGTCTCTAAGTGCTGTACAGGATGTGCTGGTACAGTACATACAAGGTACTGCAGAGCACCACGCTCAGAAATGAAAGTCATGTCAAAGAAAAAGCTAAATCCCAATGTCCACACTTACATTCCTGCAAAAATGGGGAGGGCTTAGGGCTGTCCCATGCCATGTCAAGTGTATGTCTTGCAGGAAGTTTGAGCCCTTTTTGCACACTTCATAAGTCGAAGTACGCATTTCTGCAAACTTTGCCTGAGGGAATTACACACAATGCAATGCTTTTCGAGTTTAAACATGGGGTAAAGAAGTAAAATTGGACAGCAAATGTGTTCAGCCTGGCATATAAAACACTACTTTAAAGAGGTCATAGTATGCTAATTTTCCAAAAAATGATTTAGTGTCTCTACTGTGACATGTCTCCATGCTTTAATGTTCAAAAAGCTCTTTATTTTTCTTGTACTATCTGTGCTGCAGCACCTCTTTTCACCCTCTGTCTGAATCCAGAGCCCAGTCTGCTCTGATTGGTTAGCTCTGTTGTGATTGATCAACCACTGTGAGATGTCCCTCCCCTTAGCATATGTCACTTTGTTACGAAAGTAAACAAAGGAATTCAATGGAGGCATTGCAGACCATTTATATAAACAAAAACCTATAACACACTACAGGAAAGGGAAATGCCCAAAAAGCGTCATAGGGCCCCTTTAAGGATTTAAGGTGGTACCTCATAAAACACATGAAATTAGAGGAAAATACAGCATAGACTACGTAAAACACCTGGCTAGTTTCTTTATTAAAAGGTTTATTTTAATTTAACTTAAATATGCTGTCTTGACAACATAATGTACATTTATGATAGGATAATTCCCTCTTGTAAAAGGCAAGAACCTGGCAAGAACCCCCCCCACATCTGTACCTAACATGCTACAGTATAGCGTCGCCAAGCTAATGTGATGTTGTCACAAACTGTTCTCCCATTAGCATTTATCCAATTTCTCAAATGCAGTCCTTTAACAGGTGATGCCAGTTATTCCTTAGGGTTCAGTTTCGGCTTTGTGTGGACATTGGGATTCGGCAAAATGAAGGAGAGCAAATATTGGATTAATAAATCCCTGTAGTCAAAGTCCATTTTAAAGTGACTCAACATTAGCACATAATAACGCTTCACTCCCCCCTTGTGTTGCAGAGAGAAGCTACAATTGTCCGGTCATATCTATCTCAGAGTATAGAGACATTATACAAGAAAGCAAATTCAGTTCTTGAGATGGAATGCCCTGGCGGGAGAAATTCCACTGTTGAATAAATCTTAATTTAATCATCAGGCTCTGAACTATTTCCTTGATCCACATCTCCAAAACAGCCCCTGTCAGCGAGCCAGTGCACGCTAATGAATTTTGCTGGTGTAAGGTCAAGCAGTAATAATGCAGGCAGCTCAGTGCTGAGTCTACAGTGTTCTTCTGGCTTATTTGGCCTCGGATAACTGTGATATGACCAAAAAAGGCCTTTCACGGTGCGCTGCGACTTTATCACTCAACCACAAGAGTTGTTGCAAAACACAGCCGAAGGTCAACAAGGGAGCTTTGGACTAAGAACTGTGACGAATGAGGGAGATGGGATGGGTCGGGAAAGGGGGTAAACTAGGGTGGAATGTAACTACTGCAAGTACATTTACTCAAGTACTGTACTTAAGTTTCATTTGTAGGTACTTGTACTTTACTTGAGTATCTTAAGCTGACGCCATTTTATTCTCCACTTCATTTCAGGGAAAATATTGTGCGTTTTCTTTCGTATTAATTCCTATTTATAATGTAATATTTAAAGATATTTGGGATGGTAGCATTGGAAAGTTGTCTCACTGGGTTCTGGGTAATATTGCATTGAGTTACAGATTGACATAACATAATTTAAAATGAGCTCCAACTCATTGAACTACAACACATCCAGCTTTTACATTATTGCATGAATAATCATAATCTTATTATGATATTAAACATGCATTGTTATCTCACTGGTCTGTACTTGTTATTAACTGATATTGATGAAACTGATTTGCTTGACTGTCTCAAATTGTAATGATTGTATGCATTGCTTGAATTGTACTTAACAGACTGTATGTGGTTTGTCTTGTGTGTCATGTTTTGCATTTTGTCTTTTTGTTTATGTATCTCTGTAAGTTGTTGCTATTGTCGGGACCCATTGAAAACGAGATGGTGCATCTCAAGGGGTTTATCCCAATGAATAAAATGTCTATGTATATATATATATAATAGTTTAATAGTCACCACTTAAAGTTCATAAAGGATCAACTTTTGCTCAAGTAACATTTTCAATGCAGGATTTGTACTTTAAATTGTGTATTTTTACAGTGTAGTATTAATGCATTCAATTAAGTAAATGATCTGAATACTTCCTTCACCACTGAAGATAACAGTGGTTCATTTAAATGAACGTACATGTGAGCATGTGCCCTTTTAAAGGCAATGAGAATGAGAATTTCCGGTCCTCTTAAACACACCTAGGGTAATTATCAACTAATCCACCTGATACAGATCATATATGCAGGAACAGTACAACACTGTAAAACAAGTTGTTTTATCTGTCCAGGCAAACATTTACAGCCCTGGGGATTACCCCGACATGACGGCAACGGTAAAGTGTTTGAAACGCATGAAGAGTTATTCGCTTAAATTAAAAGCCAAACCCAGGGGATGATCTTGTTCTCTGGTCAAGGCCCTTTCTTATCACACTGTGCACATACGGCCATAAAATAATGAGGAGCTATTTGTTAAGAGTGTGAGAAAGTGAAACAGACGGAGAGAAAATGCATATAAAAGTGACAGCTTGATGATCACAGCCTTTAAAGAGCGTGTCAATGTTAGTCTTGGCCCGAATGTTGTTCTGACGTAAGCAGGCTAAATAGTGCTCTGGTCTTCCTGTGCTCTTTGGGGCCGACTGGACACTGAGGCTATGTAATTGGGGATTCTTGCAATGAGCTCATTCTAAAGGAATCTGTTCTTTTTGGCTTGACTTTACCTAATCTGGGAAGCCTTTGCACGTCCACACATCCTCCTCCTTATTTGCTCTTTAAGGATGACAACAAGCCTTCCTTATAAAAGCAGAGAAGGAGAATCCAGCCCACTGCTTCCCACTGCGAGGGTGTGAAAGGAAAAACCTAGTATTTAGTTTGCTACTGAGGCAAAATGTGACTCAAGCTGTGAAACATGTGACAATGCTGACATTTCTACTTTCTGGCTCAGTGCCAACGACAGATGATCTGACCCATAGTAACCGTATCCCCTAACCAGATGTGTGATGCAACAACAACAATTATAGAGATAATAATAGAGAAGCATCCGCATGGGTCTACCACTTTCCAGACTGAAACATATTCATATATTCTCTTCAAATATGGGGACAATAATACATCCCAAGTTACCTTGTATTCTTCCAGGTAGATTGTAATTTATCCATTCCACTCTTTAGCACAAGACACATATGGTGCATATATATAGCACCAATTAAAATGCATTTAAACTTTAAAGAGAGATATAAAAGTAATATAAACTAACAGAAATGCACTATGTGGTTTGAGTACATGGACAAATGTAAACTAACCATGACGTCTTTTAGTAAAAGAAAAATATATAAACCTCATAAACTTTGTATCCCTTTTGTTTTACAATCTTTTTTTAACAATCTAAAAAGATTGTCTTAATCTTTTTTCCATCACTTCTTTAGCCAAAAACATAAGAGGAAAACTATTTCGATCAGACATAGTAACAGGTTCATTATTCTTTTCATTGGCCTCTTAGGGTTCAATATATGAACACCTTGTAACAATGACATGCCAAACACTTTAACATTCAGTTGCCTTTTCACAAATCAAGAGAACATAGAGATACATTTAGATTTAGAGAGTGTATGTCCAACTGAAGGATTTATGTCCAATATTTACTTTCGATTTAGCTCGGTTTTTGGTCTCCACCAGCTACTTTTGTGTGCTAGTTAGTTGCTAACTAGGGTGCTAATTGCGAATCGCTTACTCAACCCTATTTAATCTTTGAGTGACACATTCCTCATTAGATTGCCTTGATTTGATTCTAATAACATTTAATAAGATGACTTTTAGTTTAACCTCACTCAAAATGGGTTGCTAGCATGGCTACATCTCTTTCTCTGTTTTCAGTTGTTACTCTTACAACAGTACAGGCTGAGGAGCCACTTGTTGTTTGTGGTATTGGTAATTATGTTATCAGTATTACAAACATGTCTAGCTTTTTCTAATCCATCTTCATCACTTGACAAAGGGTCATTACTTTCAAAGCAGTCACTCCTGCATGGAAATGCTCAAATTGGTAATTACAGGTTTCCTTTATCCCATGAATTATGGAGACAAAAGAAGATTTGACTGAATCCAAAACACACACAGTTATGGGACCTCACCCAATTTCAGAATAATAATGGACTGGGAGACTGGGAGGTGCATAATGCCGACCCAACGTTAAGATGACATCACTGTCTGCTGCCTCCAAACATCAGAGAAGCAAAGCCTAGGCATGTAAAATAACCCAAACCGACATATCAAATAAATGAGGAAAATGAAACTTAATCTGGGTTTTACTACTGTGTGTCACGGCACCACATAAAGCATTTAGATACAGAGAACAACAATGTTGTCTTGAAATTCTTGAGTAGTTTGATCCACATGTAATAATGTTGGATTGCATGACGTAAACCGTAAATCTTAAAGAGAGCGTGGTTTCGACACGTAATGAAACAATAACACGAACGTTTGGGAGATCTTTGCAACATGATGATGTCAGTTTGTTTAACTCAGCACCTTCCTCCCAATGACATCACCGTATGATACTATAATCCCACAGGCTTTCCTTGACCAGAGAAGTTCTCATGCTATGTATGTTACCCATAAACATGGCAGTGTTTCATCAGCTGTAAAAATATTTATTTTAACTTGAGTGAGATTATAGAATATTTTATCTCATTTAGGAATTTGGGATTTGTTATGGCGAAGTTCATTTTTAGGGCAGTCGGTATGCGACTCAAATCGGGAATAATTAAATGCTAAGCTATAAATAGGATATCTAAGTCCTACTTTCTATTATTCCTTCAAAGGAAGGAGGAATGAAATGTCTCTCTTCACTTTAAGCATGACATGAACCAAACTGACATTTCCGGGAGCCAGACCTCTGGAAAACCTCATGAGACCTGTTTGCTTGCCAAGTTTATAAGAACAAAAAGCAGATAAAGAGGTTTAGAGTGGAAGACAGGGGTGAGGGAGGCAAGGAGGAAAGAAGAGGGGAGGGATTGAGAAAGTGTTAAGATAAGTGGAAGATATAATCATAGAAGCTGTTCATTAAAAATGACTTTGTGCCATGGTAAGCCTTTCACTTGGACAGCTTCAGGTGATGCATAAAGAACGGCCAAACAACTTGAATCTCTGTAGGGATTTAATGTGAAGCCAATTAGCAGTATGGCAGTATGGTCATGTGGAAGTTCACATACTTGGATCTCAAAATCAAATACACTAAACGTTTATGGAGCTGTGATAAGACGCAAAAAAGGGTGGCATAGCAATCGAGAACTTGGTGTGAACAGTTGAAATAATTCCTTACATTTATTATAGCGCTTTTCCAGATGCTCAAGACGCAAGCTGGGAGGTTTGTCGACGCAGCCCGGACGCATCCTGGTTATCTATCAGGCTAAATATCTGGACTTGTTGGGGAAGTAGCTCAATAAGCAGATATCTACATATACATGTAGACCATGTTAGAAGATTCCTAACCTATCAGAAGATTCCTGCTTTCATTTTGTGTTGACCAATCAAAAACCCTAACCCTAACCCTTTGACCATGCTTTGGTTGCATGCAGGTAAACAGTCCGTGTGAAGAGTAAAAGAGGTGGAACACATTGTCCTAAATGCACCTTAGGAACGAAACAGATATAGTCTGATTTCGACTTACCATCTTCTCCCCGAATGTTCGTCCAAAAAGAAAATACATTGCCCAAATGTTGAAGAAGAAGAGCATTATTTCAAGCAGCTGTCATTGGCATATCTTAATATATGTACTACAGATGAAATACAAGATCATCTCAAGCCAAGTCATTACCTTAATCATGTTGATCCTGTCAGAGCTCGCAGTAACTCATAATCTTGCATTAACATGGTCGCACTTTACGACCACAAATCTACCTGGAAGTGCGTCTTTCAGTCATTTTTATGTGCCGATAATTCAGCGGGGATTCTTTGCCAGTTCTGTGCGAGATAATAACTCTTCTGTCAAACATGCTCTATGTCAACTTGCTTTATGTATCGCTGCCTTCTACGGGGTTTCACATGGCAATGCTAGAGCAAATAGCCAATCTGTAGGTTAGGACACCTGCAGGTCTACAAGTTATAAACACACATGAACTCACTCGCTCAAAAAATCAAATAATACAAAGACGATGCTGTATTCTACTTACCAAATAATACCAACAGATTTAATCAAAAGTTTTAGAACAATTTAGCTGATTCATTTGTTGAGCACACTGTAAAAGGATGCAGACAATATAGTTATATAACTGCTTGGCAAAAGTGAAATTTGGCTTGCCAAAAGGGGGTAATGTGGTCGGCTGAATCAGAATTTCTGAAAGCCTCTCAGTTCTAGTTAAGCAAAGAGTCTTTCTGAGCGTCTTTCTGAGCGTCTCAGAGCGGAATCTGAGGGATGATTCTGCCAGGAACCACACAGAGATCTTACTGAAGTCAGGCCATGTTTCGCTCCAGAGGGATAATCACGCTGGCATCTAAGTCAGTAGGGGATGCCAACATTCTGCAAAGCAGGAAGTGTGCCCTAAGTTGGCAGGTTACAGAGCCGTTTGGAATGATCACGATCAGTCTAAACTCCATACTGGAACCCCGTTGGCATTAAGACGCAAAACCCCCAAAAATGGTCATTCCACACAATCTGTCTCGGGTTGTTTTCCTGATGTAATGTTAATAACGTATTAAGATGTAAAAAAAAAAGGGAGAAGGGGTCGGATTAAATAAGTGTAAACTTCTTCCAACCCCTTTTCGGACGTGTAATTAGCTAAAGTTTTGTTGTTTATTGTTATCAGACAATAATACTACAGATTATTCAATTATTATTTAAATATTTCGTTTAGTTCTTGTATTCATTTGTATAGTACTGTATCATGTCTGTATCATCTTTTGTTTCATTTGTATTTTCTTTGGTTTTACACGCTCGAAAAAAAAAACTAAACTAACTAATACTTTTTCAACCTGTTCAGAGCACAATTATGTTCCCCACAATCTTAAAATGTTTTAATGGTGAATTTCTCAATTAGCAATTGAAAAATGTGTCACATACTGTACCTCACTGTCTTGATGTGTGTGGCATGAGTTTATCAAGAATCTGGCAGATCACAAAGTTTTAATTAACTACAGTAAACAGTTTGTGTCTGTAGGTCTCGTCTGCCTGAAAGCTGTCTACACATGGAGCTTGAAAAGACATACATTATTAGACTATGAATAGACCGTGTGTCTGTGTGAGTGTGTGGCGGCAATATGTCTACTTTTTCCATGGAAACATTTCCCAGAGTGATTTTGAATCTGTCATTTTTTCCCCTGTGCTCTTTTTCCAGGATTGCACTTTAGCAGAGTCCAGTCATGTAGGAATAAGTGCCCAGACACCTTACTTAGATGAACCCAGAATAAACTAAATACAGAAGGCTTCTTTATGGGAGTTAAAGAGTGCATCCATGATGTGTTAGCGCCGGCTAAGCTTCAGTCGTCACCTTCCAATTGGTCTGACACTTTCAACAACAGCTAATAATTCTACTTTTGTCCGACTCCATCAGCTCGTATGTAATTAGATCTTTACATAGAAGCTACACAATAAGTGACAGTGTGATACAATGAGAATGAGAATAAAAAAAAATGATGTGCTGAGTTGTGTTAGAGGTTGTGGTGGCAGGAGGTAGAACAGCTGCCCTCCCACATTCTCTATTGTTTACTCTTAGTAAACACTCTCTTTTCATAAAAAGAAAGCTGTATTATTTATTGTTTATATTGAATCAAATTATCACATTTAAAAAGGGTTAGTTCCTCATAAACTCACAGATAACTATCCCCCAACTCTTTAGTACCCTTTTGTCAGTGTGTTGCTGCCTTTCAGCTCGTTGTTTTGGTGATTTCTCCCAAAACGAAACTTTATCATCAACCTTTTGATTTTTTTTCCACATGCAGCAGGCAGATGAATGCTATCTGCCCAGCACCAAACCACAAAGATAGTGACTAGGTTACAGTCAAATGTTTTTTAATTAAGGATAAAACTAAAATATAATTTAGGTTTCAAAAAGGAACAAATAAATGCAAGTGCTAAACACATCAAACCATGTCAGACACGTACATTTCAAAACTGACAATGGTCCTTTTCTGAGAAGTGATGACGATGCTGATGCCCAACACCAAATTGCAGACAAAATTAGCGACTATCTAACTAGTGAGAGCAAAAATCATTTTCAATAAAATGAGGATAAAATATGTGATGATGCTGATACAAATATACATATTTAAAGCATCCCTTTATTAATTTATATGAATTAACCATTCATGAAAGGATTAAATGTGTTTTTTGTTTAAATAAAGTTATTTTTAAACTATTTATTATAAAACATCTATGAGTAGGTGATTTTTCACTTTCGGGTTTTGTCCGTACATTGGAATTCAAAAACATTAAAATAAACACAATTACATTTTTCAGTCGGCTCACTTTCACAAACAGTGTGGCGTAAAGGTTAAACTCCAAAGTATCTTTAGTCATCATAGCATTTATTTTACAAAAGACAGCTGGGACAGGAGCGCTTGTTGACGCTCAGGGATTATCAAGAGACTTAGTCAGTTGTATAATTGTTGTCAGTATATTTTAAATGATTAGGTTAGCTATGTTGGCTAGCTAGCTTACAGCGGATCTGCAATAATATTGGAGGAATCATGTGATCACATTGATAACATAAGACAATAAAACGTACATGTTAGATACAGTGACAACAACAGTGACAGTTACCAATTGTATAATCCCCGAATGTCAACAAGCAGTGTGCGTCACTTTTGAGTGTCCCCGTTTCTGTTGTGTTTTGAGCTTCCTGCAGCATTTTGTGTTCGCAGCGTTTGTTCATGCAGCGATTTTAGTTAGTGTTGCTCATGATTCGTCAAGTTTGTGAAGATGTTTCTTCATTTGCATGCATTCGTTTTGGCACATTTCTGCTTTTTTTTTAGCAGCGAAAACACTAACAAATGCTTTTACACACAGTGATCCAGAACTGTTCATAGCAATCTGATCAAGTCCATCGTTTAAAGAGTAATAACGCTTGACAAAGTGAAACTCTGTCAGGATTCTTATGTTATGTCACGTTTGTAGTTTTGTATGTTTGGGTTTATTTTGCTGTCTTGTTTTCTTCCTGGGTTCTTGTCTGGTCCTTTTCCCTGTGTTTTCCCCCCTGTCGTTCGTTTCCCTGGTGTGTCTAGTTGTCTGATTGTGTTCACCTGTGGCCCTTGTGTTTCTCCTCCTCTGCCCGGTTAAGATAAGATAAGATAAAGCTTTATTGTCTCCCTTAGGAGAAATGTGTCTTGGGCATCGAGATAATACACATAAAACATTCAGGTCAATCAGTCATAGATACAGAACAGAGATCACATATCACATGACGTGTTTCTCGTCTTGTGATTACCCCACCCTGTATTTAGTCTTGTCTCTTCCTGTGTTCAGTGTTGGTTCGTCTTTTGTTGGTGACTGAGTTCACCGGTGAGTGTTCTGTTTTTTCTGAGTTAGTTTCATTTATCCTTGAAATAAAGGTTAATCAGAGTTATCTGCATTTGGGTCCTACTTCCTTCACTCAACCGTAACAAACTATGTGGAGTATAAGTCAAAGAACTGTCAGGTTTATTAATGGGTTTGTCTTGAACTATTAAAACACCCTTTCATCTTTATTAATTTCAGAGCGTTCTCCGTCTCTCCCTGCCCCTCTCTCACTCTCACTGTACAGTCACAGAAATAATAAAGAGCTTATTTCCTGTCTCGTGATGATGAGGAACTCTGACGTGCATTCACAATCTGAAGCGTTGTCATGCCAATGAAAATGAATGGGAAGTACTGTAAATGTGACTGTCCTGACTACGGTCGCTACAACACATCAGTAACTGGGTGAATGAGTTTCAGGAATGTATTCCTTATTCAGAGAAATGACAGAAGCAGTACCTGGAAATCAAAAATCTTGGATCAAAGGCTCAGAAAAATCCTCATCTTAGACATAACAAAGCAAAGCATTTATTTTAGTAGATAGAAAGGAAATATAAATAAATAATAGATGTCATGCTCAGTCGATTCACATTTTCATTATCACAGTACAGTTCAAATGAGTAACGTGAACCATTGTATTTAAAACATTTGGGTGTCATTTGTTATATTATTGGATCATGATGCAACATCAAAAATATTGCACCTTATTTAAAAAATAAAAAAGGATGCTGCCACTGAATTTGATTTTCAAGATTCTCTTTCTACATCACAAAACATGTTTAACTGAGACCCAGAAAGAAAAAGGTTTCAAATTTCCCTTTTTTTTTAGATCACACAAGTCTTTAGGGTGTTATTAACATAATGACTAACAAAAACAAAAATATATATTTTTATTTTTGTTTTATTGTGTGTCCTTTGTAGAGGACATCAGGGGCCTATACTACGAAGCTGGTTCAACCTAACCTGGATATGTTTGAGTTAGCCGGTTGGCCTAATCCAAAACATACGCGCTCTCGCTAAACGGTCCTACGACGCGGGTTATCAAGTGGATCGCTCAAGCCAGCCGTGTCTTATCTAGTTAGGTGCACGTTCACATGAAAGGGGTGGTATTTGGAGTATTCGACCAATCACAAGCGTACTGACAGCGCAGCGTCATACTTCCTGAATGAAAAGTCAACTATAATATTAGTCAAATATGAAGAAGTTAAAATTTAAACATCCATGACTTAAACACTTGATCCAGGATCAAAGCCACATAGCTGCACCTGCAAGGTGAATACAGCTGGAAAAAGTGTTTGAATGCGTACATTAACATGTTTATGATATCACTGCCCCGTCTCTAAAACACGATCTGACTTTCATTACATTTGACTCGAGAGTGTTTCGTCAACTTAATGTGTTGCTTAAAATAATACTTCTGCATACAGTATGTGACACTGAGTGTTGCAGGCCAGATACGGCTCAGCTGACTCAGATAAGGAGATATATGATACATTATGATGTGATATGCCGCGAACTGTACTTAATGTTACTCTGATCCGGTTACTTATGTCGTGGCAGATATTTAAGTAAGCTTTCTTAACACTAATGTTATAGGCCTAATAGTCAGATTGCTCTGGTGATATTCTATTCATGTTCACGTTCACACAGTCGGTGATTTTTGCCGGCCGTCTTTCCTGCAACGGCAGCTTTTCTGTATTTCCTTTCTCCTGTAATATGACTTGATCGCTTCAAACTCCGCACACTGAGCTCTGATTGGTCAGCAGGCAGTGCTTTCACTGAGTTGAGCTCTTAGCCTGCAACCTAACCTGGTCCCGACCAGGTTAGCCGCTAAGCATAAGTTACCATGGAGATCTAGCCGGCTAAGCGAAAAAAAAAAGAAAAAAAAATCTTAAGAGAACACTTCGGTTCACCTGTCAGATGTTGCAAAGTTCTAATGTAACAAAGTACATTTACATAATGCATTGTGGATCCTGGTTGACTGCAAGCAAACCGTTGAAATCCCCAAGCAGACGATCATATTCAACACACCATCTGACAAGCAGTTAAACAGAGTTGTCGCAGGTATGTTTTTTCCTTTTTAACAAAATTATTATATTATATTATAATTATATTAGTATATGATATTATATGATAATTTAGCTTGGTTTGTATCAGGTTCCATCCAATATTAGTCATACTTTTAGCTTTCTAGCTGTTAAGAACGTAGCTCAAACTAGCTAGCTAGCTTAGTGCAACAGTTGATTTGACATGTTTTGCTCAAATTAGCCAGCTAACTTTATTATACAATAATTACTTAGCTAACTGTTACATTAAGCTAAATTAGTAGACCGCACTGAAGTAATTAACACTCTCCTAGACCTAGTGCTTGTAACTTAATCTAATTTAGAATATTAATCTTTTTCAGAGAAGTCACATCAGTCTGATGACATACATCAGCAAGCATGGCAGAGCACAGACACATGTCCAAAACTAGATCTACCGGAAACATTTATAATGCAGACACCGACTTTCTTCCCTCCAAGAACTTCCAACCACCCACAAAACTCCCCACACTGCAGAGTGTCATAAGCATGATACAGTACCACCTGGAGATGGGCAATGGGAGAGTGACTACAACCATGGCAGCACGGGAAGTGGCAAAACAGGTCTACGCCAAGTACTACCACGACACTGTGTTTTGTGTTTCCTTGAGCACCATCCAGAGGAAGGTAGAAAGGATCTGGAATCAGTTCAGTGAGGGCAGAAAGAGGTATGGACAGACAGGGAAAGAAGACTCACTGGCTGTCCAAAGAGTTATTTCATACAAAGTCTGAGCTCTTTGATGTATTTGCCCATGACCCTATACGGCGGCAATCACTGGAGAAAGAGTGGTGTGTAAGCATGAGTGAGATGGAGCACAAATACTATGAAGACCAGAAGACAGAGCGAAGGATGTTCTGTTCCAAAGGTGTGGACTCTGTCTGGTACCATAGCATGATGCAAACCCAAAGGTTGAGGGAGAGGAGCGAAGAGTACCAGAGGAAGAGAGACCAGCAGTTCTCATATCAAACTCTGGACCATATCACAGATATCTTGATTGAAACTGGTGAGATATCCAGCTGCAGCAGCGATGAAGAGAAAGAGGGCACACCCCCAAAGCGACTGAAACAGATATCTGAGACTGACACAGCTTCAAAAGGAGGGTGAAGAGAGTGAGGTGCGAGCAGAACCCAAAGGAAGGAAACAAATCTTCACGGATGTTGCTGAACTAGACATGGATGAAGATTTACTACCACAAGAGTTTCAACACATACGATTGTCCGAGAGAAAAGTCCGGGATGAGTTCTATACAACTATAGCCAATCTCTCAGGAAAGGGACTTTCTATCAGTGAGGCGAGCTCAGCTGTGAATGAAGTAGGCAACACTATGTTTGGACGAAGCTGGACAAGTGCTTGCTGGGGAATGTGATGAGATCTTTGACAAGGATGCAGTGCCAAGTACTAGAAGCATAAGGGAAGCTCTGCAGCAAATTGAGGCCTAAAGTCTGTGTCTAGTTGTGGAAAAGCTTGAGGAGGCGAAGGAGAAGGGTAAAATGATCACACATGCATCGGACAGCACCACAAAGAAAGGTGTAGGCCAGTTCATGGTACAAGGGCTGTATGTGGGTCAAGACAGCCCATTTCCTCTGCCTATCCTACCAATCCATCGAGAGACCACTGAGGACATAGCAATGCAAGTGGATATGGGGTTCGAAATACTGGCGTCGGTCAGAGGAGTCAGTGTGGAGGATGTGTATAAACTTGTAGACGCACATATGACTGACAGCACAGAGCGCAACAAAGGGTTTTCAAAGCTGTTGGCAGAAATGTACAACTTGGAAACACCAGCAGGTGAGATCTTTTGTGGCACCCACACGACACTGGGCTTCAGCAGTGCCATGAATAAAGTGATGCGGTTGGTGGAGGCTGATATGAAGATGGAGCAAGTGCTACAGAGTTTCATGGTGGATCTGGATGTAGACAGCAAGAATGCCAGTGTGGCTGGACAGGCACTGGACATGTGCCTCAAGTTGGTGGCTCCTGAGTATGCCCACAAACCCTGGAACCGCTACAGGGAATTCCTCGTCTTTCTTGAGCAAAGGCAGGTATCCAGTGTGCTGATTTCCTATAAAGACAGCAGGTTTGGGTGTCTCTCCAGGGCAGCAGCAGTCCTAATATACCACTTTGGCCATCTGACAGAGTTCCTGAGCCAGAACCCTCAAATAAACAACCGCCTGGCCTGCCTCGTCAAAGAAGTGATGGAGCTTCCCTACCTCAAGGTGGTCCTCGTGGTGTTTGCCTGCCTGGGTGTGCACTTGGTGGAGCCCTTCTATGCCAGAACCATAGAGAAAGATGCTACCCATACTCAGCTCAGGGAGTTCTACAAGGGACTGCATACAGGCTTGGGCGAGCCAATCAGCGACAACTACACTACGTGCACAACACCTGAGGTTCTGAACTCAGTGTCAGACGTGGCTGCTGAACACTTGGATGAAGTGAAGAAGCTGACAGATCTCATGCAGCCCCACCTGCAGACTGTCCTGGCCAGGCAGAGGAGGGACTATGGGATTGATGAGGATCCCAATGGACTACCCTGTCAGTGAACAGGCTAGTAACATTGATGACACCCCTGTGCACAACATTGGGATGGAGAGACAATGTGGCAAGGTGGACTACAGACTGAAGAAGCTAGGCACTATTACGTAACCATTGACTGTTAGCAGGCTCAATGTCGAGTCAAGGCAACATAATAAAGGAGACGGTAGCCGAAGTAGTCAAAAGAAGAATTTAATTAATAATTACCACCATGGTTGGACAAAGGAAATATAAAGTAATGACAGACAAGAACACGTACTGCACAGACAGGATCAGCCCCAGACAAAGGGGAAAGCAGAATCCTTATACATGAGGTAATGACGAGACAAGATACACCTGGGTTAATTACAAATGGGTACACCTGGAGGAGAAACGATAAGGACTACAAAACCATAACAGGAAACTACAGCTAGACATGACACATCACACTAGGAGCGCCTGATCAGGGCACAAACACATAACACCCCCACACCCAACTTTATGTCCATAACCCCAAGGCGAAATGGGGGAATGAACATAAACAGAAGAAGGAAACAAGAAACAATAATACTGTCAGCACAATAACAAATACAAATTGTACTAACAGCACCGGTATGGACGGCCATAACCCCCACACCACCTCATGGATAAATAGCACCCCCTCACCCTGTCGACACAGTCCTCCATTCTGGGCAATGGAAAACTACCAGGCCTAGTCACGTCATTTACTCGGCGAAAATCTGTCTTGTCTGACTTATCAACCAATAAGCACGGCGAGCTCCATGGGCTGAAACTGGGCTCAGCGATATTGTTAGTGAGCATGTATTCCACCTCTTTCTGTAACCGTGCCCGCTTATATGGATTCACGCGATACGCGTGCTGTTTAATGGGTAATGCCTCCGCCACATCGATATCATGTTGTAATACGTTAGTGCGCGAAGGAATATCGGAGAACAGCTCACAATGAGACCCAACCAAACCCCTGATATCATCTCGCTGCGTTGTTGATAAATGGCCAAGATGACAGTCAAGAGTGATCAATGACTCAGTGTTTGTCAACCGTCCCTCCACGACCGCCTTGGACGGAATAATGACGTCATCTTCCAGTTCTCCAACCCCCTCTGAAAAACAAAGACTGTCATTACTCTCATCAACGCTAGATGGCGCCAACATACAGACTGACACCGGCACAGTGGACACACTCGCAGAGGGCACAACAATATTGTCAATAGGATTCACCAGAGGCTCCCTCACATAATATGGCTTAATCATATTAACATGACACAAGCGAGTCTTCCGCCCACGATCCGGTGTCTCGATCAGGTAGTCCAAATCCCCTACTTTCTCTCTAACCAGGTACGGCCCACTAAACCGTGCTTGTAAGCTGGAGCCTGGGACAGGCAACAACACTAAAACCCTCTCCCCTGGCACAAACGTTCTATCCCGAGCCTTCCTGTCATACCAGCCCTTCATCCTCCCCTGTGTGTCACTCAGATGTGTCCTCGCTAGTTCACATGCCCTCTTCAGCTTCTCCCTAAAGCCACAGACATAGTCTAACAGGTTCTTCGGCTCGCTCTCCCCCAACCACTTCTCCCTCAGCAGCTTAAGCGGCCCCCTAACCGAATGCGCAAATACCAGCTCTGCAGGACTGAATCCCAAAGATTCCTGCACCACCTCCCTTGCGGCAAACAACATTAAATGAACCCCTTCATCCCAGTCGTCCTTCGTGTCACGACAGAACGCCCGAAGCATTGTTTTTAGCGTGGAGTGGAACCTTTCCAAAGCCCCCTGGGATTGTGGGTGATATGGGCTAGAGAAACTATGCGATATATCCAGCTGCTTTAAAACCTGCGAGAAGATGCGGGATAAAAAATTCGTACCTTGGTCGGACTGTACCACGCGAGGCAAACCAAAAACGGAGAAAAACCTCACCAAGGCCTGTGACACTGTTTTGGCCGTTATCCGTTTCAGCGGAATTGCTTCCGGAAACCGTGTGTTGGCACACATAATGGTCAAAAGAAAGCTATTACCTGCCTTGGTTCTAGGGAGTGGACCTACACAATCAATGATAACCCTCTCAAAAGGTTCCCCCACTGCCGGGATAGGGTAGAGTGGCGCCGGTGGAATGACCCCGTTAGGTTTACCCACCACCTGACACGTTGAACACCCCCTGCAGTGCTGCACCACATCCCGTTTCAACCCTGGCCAAAAAAATTGACGCAGCACTCTATCATACGTCTTATTGACCCCCAGATGTCCTGCGAGCCTGTGATCGTGAGCCAAACACAGAATATCGTGACGGTATTTAAACGGAACCACAACCTGCGTCACCACATTCCAATCTTTCTCCGCTGACGCGTCGAGGCTAGGAGACCATTTACGCAGCAATACCCCATCCCTCAGGATATAGCAACTTTTAGAAATCTCACTCTCTCCCACTCCTGCTGTGTTCGCAAAAAGGCCTGACAGGCTTGGATCTCTACCCTGTTCCGCGATAAGCTCCTCACGAGCAAAAGAAAACCCAGCCGCGCTACTGGCAGACTCACACGAGGAAGTAGAGGGCAGTAAAGGGCTGAGACCGGCTGGAATAGATGGAAGAACAGCATCACCTTCAAGAGGGGCAATTTCAGGAACAAACTGAGATGATGACCACAAGTCGGGTTGCCCCGGGAGCGCCCCCTCCACCTCAGGCCCCCGTGGTACTGCACCCTGGGGATTATCCATAAGTGGGTCACGACACTCAGGCACCCCGTTAACAGTCGCTATGATGGTATCAAACAAGTCCACGTCGTCCTTTTCCTCGGCCAGAGCCTTAATACCCATGGCCCGCGTGACTGCACATGAGGAGAACACTCTCGGATACGCATCCGCCAGGACGTCCACCGCCCCAGACTCTGCTGGCACACAAGTCACATCTGCCTTCACGAGGACCCTACCCCCTGCCAGATCATTCCCGAGAATTAATGATACGCCCTCGACAGGAAAACAATTTTCCACCCCAATTACCACTGGCCCCGACACCAACTCAGATGTAAGATGGATAGTGTGAAGCGGAACTTCCATGACATGCATCCCAAAAGACCTGACAGCTATCCCAGCATCCACCTCTGAACCACTGTCAAAAGGCAGCACATCTCTCCGAATAAATGACTGGGACGCAGCCGTATCCCTTAATATGGTCACAGGAACCTTCACCCCTTCGCCGGACAAGGATACAAACCCCTCACTGATGAACGGTAAGTACGCTTTCATATCCTCACCCCTTTGGGCATCCCTACTCAGAGATGTGGGTGTGGGTGTCATTATCAACGATATTTGTTTACTGGGACGGGTAAGGGCAAAACAGTTCTCCTTTATGTGGCCTTTTTTACCACAGTGGTAACACTCACGCATTTCTCCCCTCATTCCCCGCTCAGCAACCTCGCCCACACTGTCACCGCCAGAGGCCACAGGCCTGTCACCCAAGTCCCACCTCGGTCTACTCTCCACCCTGCGCACGGGATAATTAGGTCTGTCAAAGAGCAATTTGTGCGTCAACACGAACTCATCCGCCAGGCTCGCAGCCACCGAGCACTCAGTCACCTTATGTTCATTAATGTACATCGCCACATTATCGGGCAAACAATATGACTTAAACTCCTCAAGAAGCACGAGTTCCCGCATCTTAACCAAAGTGTCCACCTTCTCCGACGCGCACCAACGATCAAACACCAGCTCCTTCTCGTAAGCAAACTCCACGTAGGTTTGCACGTTGTTCTTTCTAAGAGCGCGAAACCTCTGCCTATACGCCTCCGGCACAAGCTCGTAAGCCCTAAGGATAGCAGCCTTCACCACGGCGTAATCCTGGGTGTTTGGGCAAAGTGACGCGTAAACGTGTTGTGCTTTCCCGGTGAGTGCGCTCTGGAGAAGTAATGTCCACTGGTCATTAGGCCATTTCAGAGTTGTGGCTATATTTTCGAACATAGAAAAATATTTGTCAACATCCTTCTCGGAAAATTGCGGGACCAGACGTAGGTGCCTAGTAGCATCGAACCCAGTTTCATGATGCACTGCCCACGCCTCTACCCCAAGCCTTCCAAGCTCAAGCTCATGCACACGCCCACGTTCTGCCTCCTCCGCTTCCCGAGCGCATAACCGCTCTGCATGTCTCAGCTGCTCGAATTTAAACTCTAGTTCCATCTTCCTCAGCAAAACCTGGTTCTCCGAAACCGGGTCACATGTGACTACCTCCTGCTCCTCAGGTTTGCCCACAGACTCCATAACCTCCATGGCGGTCAAAGCCTCCACCAGCGCTAACCGCTGCTGCTGCTTTTTCATGCTCGGGGCAAGCCTGACACCGTAATGCTCTGCTATCCCCGATAATTCCTCCTTAGTGCACAAGCTCAACACGTTGACCGTTGGCCTAGCCACAACATCACATACCTTCACAGGCATACCTGCCCTAGTACCGTCGCACCGGGGGAGGAAGAAACTAAAGAACCAATCCCGCTTCCACCAGCATATACGACCAACCAATTAACATATACACAAAAAACAAACAAAACCGGCTTCACCCTACACGTCTGTACAGTCTGTTCTTAATAACTCTGGCCACCGCTCCCCTACCGCTATCCACTAAATAGAGAAGAGCACCGGTATGACCTTCTGAAGCATCCACACTCAAAATTATTCGCAAGAGATTAACAACTGTCGTGTGTTCAAAACAGGAAAAAAAAACTAAGGCCCATCCCTTAAACGTTTCCATCCCTCACTATCAGACCCCCTATATAACTAACTAGCTGACATACGCCGGCCTAGGAGGAGCCTGACAGGGTCTTCCTACTACCCCGACCAGCATAGACGGTATGTCTTCCAGGCGAAGGAAGGAACCATAGAAAATGGTCCAGCTGCCCTAGCTGGATGAAAACGCTCCTTATTGGAGAATTATTTACCAAGAGGGTATAAAACATGGGCCCCACACACGACACTGTCAACCATAATTCAAAGTGTGGACTAAGCTCAGCGGCCACCACCAAATTCCTGCTCAAATCAGTTTGGCACGAGCCCCCATACCATTGACTGTTAGCAGGCTCAATGTCGAGTCAAGGCAACATAATAAAGGAGACGGTAGCCGAAGTAGTCAAAAGAAGAATTTAATTAATAATTACCACCATGGTTGGACAAAGGAAATATAAAGTAATGACAGACAAGAACACGTACTGCACAGACAGGATCAGCCCCAGACAAAGGGGAAAGCAGAATCCTTATACATGAGGTAATGACGAGACAAGACACACCTGGGTTAATTACAAATGGGTACACCTGGAGGAGAAACGATAAGGACTACAAAACCATAACAGGAAACTACAGCTAGACATGACACATCACACTAGGAGCGCCTGATCAGGGCACAAACACATAACAGTCAGTAGGTCAATCATTTTACAGAAGAGCCAGGAGATTAGGGATGGACAGATTCCGTCCTTCAGAGGTTTCAAGGCAGCAGCCCAAGCAAAAAGAGAGGTTGAACTCAACTGGAGTGAACTCATGAAGGCGAAACTCGAGAGTGGGGCAGACGAGAAACAGGAGATGGCTCAAAGAAAGGAGAGAAAGAGACTCGACATGCTGGACACACTGAAATCTTGAGGTGGCCCCTTCACTGACAGTGGGGAAGTTGAGAAGTTCCTTGTGGATGAAAGTCTGAACAACAACGCAAAGCTGCAGAGGATGAAGCTTGAAGTTCAGTTTGCCAGAGAAAGTACCACGCTTCTGCCTGAAGTCGATCCTATCTTCAGAATCCAGGTGACACTGCCCAGTGGGAAGAGGAGGATGAAAACGGCACAGGAGTTTGGAGATGCTCTCATGGCGTACCTAGGCGTTCCTAGCTACGCCATGAGAGCAAGAGGTAGCAAGAGGTAGGCAAGAGGTAGGCAAGAGGAGTGACCGAACCACACTGGAATATGCAAAATTCCAAGAAAGTCTTGAAAGGCTAAGAAAAATATGAGGTGCTACTTAAGACTGACAAGTTCAAGTTCTTTCCATGTCAATGTGACTGAATAAAAATGATTTAACTGTTTTGTATTTGGAATAAAAATCTAATCAAGTTTTCCAAATGAGTTTAGTCTTTTAGTCTTAGCAGACTGTAAGAATAGTGAATGCATATAAAGGGCGGAACAGCCAAAAAAACGCTCTTTTTGTGTTATTTTTTTAATTTTAAAGAGGGATGGGGGATTATTTTCAAGATACAGAGTTACTTTGAGGTGTAACAGTTCTTCTATTAATAGTGTTTATTAATTCTCAAATGGGTTTGAAAGCATTCATTCAACAGTATATAGGCAAACAGTAAGAATAGCTTATGCATACCAGGCGGAATGTGCAGAAAATGCCACTTTTTGGGTTCTTTTTTTCATTTTCAAGGGGTGGGGGGTTATTTTCAAGATACAGAGTTACTTTTTGTGTCAAAGTTCTTGTATTGATAGTGTTAATCAAGTCCCAAATGGGTGTATTGAAATGTTGAACTTGATGATTATCCCCCCCCCCTACCAGAGGGTTATTTTGTCATATTTTGACAGGATTATGTAATCTGATTCCATAATTCAAATCCCACCCCACCCTGATTAAAATTCCCCTTTTTTTCTAACTGCTGGTGACCCAGTGTATGATTAGCCAGACAGTGTAATGTCCAGGAATGAGCACAAAGTCGAGTCATGTATAAAAAAAAATACATTTTTCATTGGTGATACAATCATGGGAACCATATCAAACTATGGACAGTAGGCCTAGTGCAGGTCCGGCAGCTACTGCTGGAATGTGTGTGGGAGGAACTGTTGTCAAGACAATGATTGAACTGTTTGGGGGTTACTAAGACTTTTCAGGCTCGGGTTTTGATGATCAGCAGGAAAAATCTGTGGGGAGTACAAATATAAAACGCTCTGATCCGGTGTTCTTTTCTCGTCTTTCAGGTTTGCCCACACACATATTGTGGCCCCTATAAACACACTTGTGCAAACGTTCAGAAAGACGCTGTTACCATAGAGATAACGGTTATGTTTTGGGTAAAACAGAAGCAGTTGGATGGCAATGGATGTGTGACAGATGTGAAAGATCTATGAATATACTATTTTTACACACAGCAACATAACCATCATGTGGCAGAAAGTGAAATGAATCTAACAGTCCTGTGACACATTAACTCAGCAGCTGGTATCACCTCAGTCAGTATCACTTCACTCTCAGGCTGAAGCCACAAAGAATCACAATGGTGTTCCTTCCCATAACAATATAAACTAGAAAGGCTCTAGAACATTCCCAAGGCCGTTTCAATAAGTAAAAAATAATATGTGTATCCGCCCCGTGATTTGGAACCACTCCAAGAATAATGTGTCCTTTCTTGGAACATGAATCAGGCCATCATTTGTTTTTTTGTAATCATGCCTGTAAAGGAATCCAAACATGCTGACATATATAACATTCATTACAACAAAAGAATATACAGTGGGGTTAATGCCTACAGTTGCAAAAGGGCTATATAACGTTAAAAATCAATTGATTCAAAGGGTTAACACTCAATGACATTGGATTGTGCAGTTACATGTACTATGTACCATGTAGACTAAATCATTTCCGGACAATAGTCATTTAAAAGGTGTAATGGTTTCATGCAGTGGATTCAGACATAATATAACTGAAAGCAGGAAGAGATATTTTTTTCATTCCTGTGCCTGCACTACCCTCCAGTGGTGTTTCAGTAGAAGTGTGACATCAAAGTGTGGAGAGATGTCTTGTTCAGTTTGACCACCAGAGGCCACTGTTTTGCCACATTTAGTTATAGTAGGAACATACTGTAGGCTGCTAAAAACTATTTCCTGACCTGTTGTTTGTACACATTTAAAACTACATTTGATTCACAAAAAGTATCTTTTGACTTTCATACAAGGTTCAAGGTTCTTTATTTAGTCATACGAACATAGCTACAGTGTAGTTATGCCGATGAAAATCTTGTGTCACAACACAAGAAACACAAAACACAGAATAACAGAAAAAATATATTGCAAGTAAATAGTAAATACTAGTAATACAAAAAGAAAAATAGTTTTAAAAAAGTGAAATAGTGCAATAAGAGTCTATGCAATTTATTGAAATAGGATATATAGGTAAATATATAAATAATTTTTAAATAATTGTAGCAGCTAGATGAATATTAGGGATGTTGCTTCAACAGTTCAGGTGTTTAACAGTCTTATGGCCGGTGGTATGAAACTGTCTCTGAATCTGGTGGTTTTAGTCCGGATGCTGCGGTAACGCCTGCCAGACGGCAGCAGACAGAACAGTTTGTGGCTGGGGTGATGGGGGTCTTTGATAATCCGGAGGGCTTTCTTCCTGAGCCGCTGGGCGTAGAGGTCCTCCATGGATGGCAGCTCCGTCCTGGTGATGTTCTGTGCAGTTTTCACCACACTCTGTAAAGCCTTACGATTGAGGGCGGTGCAGCTGCCGTACCAGGCCGTGATGCAGCCAGTCAGGACTCTCTCTGGTGCACCTGTAGAAGGTCAGGGTCCTCTCTATGGTGCACCTGTAGAAGGTCAGGATCCTCTCTATGGAGCACCTGTAGAAGGTCAGGATGCTCTCTATGGTGCACCTGTAGAAGGTCAGGATCCTCTCTATGGTGCACCTGTAGAAGGTCAGGATCCTCTCTATGGTGCACCTGTAGAAGGTCAGGATCCTCTCTATGGTGCACCTGTAGAAGGTCAGGATCCTCTCTATGGTGCACCTGTAGAAGGTCAGGATCCTCTCTATGGTGCACCTGTAGAAGGTCAGGATCCTCTCTATGGTGCACCTGTAGAAGGTCAGGATACTCTCTGTAAACTCCTGCATCATAGGCCACACACCCTTGTCTACTTCTTGGAGGATTGGGGTAGTTTTGGACTTTTGCACTTTGTTCATTGAGATTTATTTTTAGACCATACAGAAACTAAATTGGCATTCAGAGAGCGCATAATGTTCCATAAAAAAAACAGCAATCTGTGTATCCATACTGTGATATATTGGTTATTTCTTGGTCCATGTTAAATCCTTATACCATTTTTTATGAAAATTGTACAATATTTTTTATTTGTGACTGACTATCAAACCGAAATTAACACAAAAGCTGCTCGGAGGAAGACATTAATGGAAATCAGTGGAAGACACAGGCAAAAATCTTTTTCTCTATGGATAACCAGTTTATGTGAGGTAGCCTATAGTATAGATCAGTGGTTCCCAAACTTTTTGTGCCCAAGGCACACCAAAGGACAAGTAAAAATCTCAAGGCACACCTATTGTGCAAAATAGCCCTTATAACACGTGTTATCACTGATATCATGTAAAATATCTGTATTATGTGCATAATTATTTACTAATGCCAAATAAAATGTGACAAAGACAACTATATTACTCATGAAATATTTATTAACGAAATATTTCAGAAATTAATTTGAAACGTTATCAAATTAGGCTTCATCAAAGCAGCAACACACTCATTTAACAACATTAAACATGAGACAAAGGAAATGCAGCACAGAGAACTGTCAATGCAAGGAAGCTGCATTGTCCATGGTCCTGAACTACAAATTATAAATGTAACATTTCAGCAGAGATGGGGTCGTTACTAAAAAAAAAGTAATATATTACATATTACTTTAAAAAAAAAAGTAATATATTACACTACTTCGTTACTCTCTACATAAAGTAACTCGTTACTTTACTCGCAGGGCCGGCCCGCCCCTCCCTGCAGGCAGATCACGCAGACTGCTAAAGTTTCAAATGTTCTCTTTAGTTCAGTTTCCATTGTCGCATAAGACTGATCCAGATCCTGAATGTTTTCCTATCTGACCATGGCTGTCCTCTGTCTCCTGCTATCTGTATATTTTTGCGCAGTCTATCTCTGCTCACGCTGTTGCGTCAGCGTGTTCTCTTGCGTGTTGGCCATGTGTTGCACTGGAACCAGACACCGCAAAGACTTCAGCCGAGCACGTACAATAACTCTCCTTACCAGCAGGCGGCGGGAGTGTGTATTCGTCATTCAAAACAGGCAACAACCGGAAGACAGAGAAGAAGAACAGACTGTGATATAAACAAACAACAAATAGCGTGTGCGGTAGCTCCACCTTAGCATGTGTTCTTTGCAGGTGCTTGTTGAGGTTTGACGTGGTGTTTACAGCAGTGGATAACAGTTTCTGGCCTGGACACAGTTTGCACCTCACCGTCACATTCCTGTCTATTCTTCGGATGAACTCAAAATAATGTTCATACCTCCACCCCTCGAGAGTTATCGCTGACTCAGCCATGTTTATGCAGCACTGCACGCGGAGATGTGGACGCGCAAGTCGCGCAGATTACGTACATATAAACCTACAAAGTACTGATATAGTAAATTAAAAAATAATTATTTGTGTGTAGTTGTATATTGCAATAATAACGTATGGTTGTCACAAAATCCCACGGCACACCCGGACTTGTGTCACACCGTTTGGGAACCACTGGAAGATGACAACAGTGTTACAGAAATACATACTGAAAACCCAAGCAGTGTTTTAAGTGTGCTATGTGAACACTGGAACAGTTTTCAGCATTAAGTTGATAAAAGACAATTGGGAGATTCTGCAACCCAATGCAGTTGTGGACTTTATTTTCTCTTTGTAAAATCGTCCAAATGATTTGGCTTCAACCCGATTGTAGCCTAGCTTAACCTTGATTTCATTTTCCCTCCCATATTTTCCATCATGACTCAGCTAGAAGCAGACACTCCGTTTCCGGCTTTTGTACTCTGTGTCAAATGATTTGACACAGAGCAGGCATAAGCTCCGCCCCCCTCTTCTTCTTCTTTTTAAAAAAAAAAGTTTTATACCAAGAATCAGCACTTTAGTAGCAGGGGTGAAACGGAGGGATATGAGGCATGGCTAGAATGGGTGATCTGTTTGGTATTTTGAGAAAAACACTTCATAGACATGTTTTTATATATTTGTATATATCTGAGACCTATGCTATTGCCTGAAAATAGCCTTGACCTTTAAGTGAGAACGTTTTTGTTTATATAATCCATGCAGGTTGCATATTAAAATGCTGATTCACATTAGGGCTGAAAATAGAGATTGCAGGGATTAGTTGTGCAAATTGGCTCTTGCATCAATCTGTCTGGGTGACTGGTCTCAGACAAAAATGTGCCTGTCTACAAATGATTGTTCTGCCAAATTTTGAAAAAATACCCAGTTTATCCGAAATAAACATTAAATTCACGGCCAACAGCTCTGGTGCACATTCCTACGAAGCCCCCTAGGGTACATGGAGAAGAAAAAAAATGTATTTGAAAAAAAAGAAAGAAAAATGCTTTGCGAGATCTCGCAATACTTTTGCGAGATCTCGCAAAACTTTTCATTTAGCTCAATGTAATTCCTCGTCAGTTCCACAACAATGGAGCGGTTCATCAATTTTACTTTGAGCTTGGCATTAAATATAAAGATATAACATCAGTGCTTGGCAATAGGCACGGGTTTCACATCAGTGAAAGACACCTCAAGAGAACACTCAGAGTGAGGGGACATGCACGTCGCAAAGCATATACTCTGAGCTGAGTTATTGACAGATTCGAATTTCGCATCAATAACTCATGAACATAACGTTGTAAAAATACAAACAACATGACTTTACAATCATAGCAAGGTAGACAACGAGCTACAGAGTCGTTTTTATCAGAACAGTTCGATACGCGCCGTCATCTGAGCTAAACTTCAAGAATTAGTCACAATCTGCAGCTGGAGGAGGGAGAGGAGTGCTTAGGGACCGTCTACAAACTGCAACGGGGTTTTGCGAGATCTCTATTTTTTTTTTTTTTATTCAAATAAAAAAAAATTTCTTCTCCATGTCCCCTAGGGGGCTCCGTACATTCCTGCCGTCATCATGCCAATGGACATTAGAAATGGTGACATCTGAGGCATTGTGTTGTGTGATAAAGCTTCACATTTTACATTTGCCTTTTATTATTACCAGAACAAGCACCACCTGTGTGGTAATCATGCTGCTTAATCAGAATCTTAATATGCCATATCTGTGAGGGAGATGAATGCAAAGTCACCTACAAACACATTTGCACTCAACACTTGAAGAAAATATATATTTTATTTCTGAAAAGATTAGACTTTTGTCAAATTGGAGGGGAAAAAATGTATTCTGCCTTCTTTTTTGTTCTTACCTGTTTGGGAAGTCATGGTGCCATACCTGTGTGTCCTGTCTAACTTGATGACGTTACTTATTTGTGTGTCCACTGTCCACTCCAGTAGTTATTATGTGCTGAGTCCAAATCCCAACTAAATCTGGATAAATTAGGATTTCCTAGAGTTTTTTTATTGTCAACAAATCTTGTTACAAAACGAACAATGTGTTGGTCCATCTCAACACTTTCTGACCTCCTTACCCTGTGTTAAATATATGTCGTTACTCAAACAGGGGGGAATTAATTTAATTTAGGACTATTTTTCAAGTCATGTTGCACTTACCACCGTTTTTGAAAAACAGTGGCCTCTCCATGCCATTTCACACATCGAACACAAATGCATTACTTGAAGTGTGACCAGAGAAGCGTGTGATCTCATGGGACCACGAGAATCCCGCTCCCATGCAAGGTACGACGTATTAAAGTTCTACTCAAAATATGTGTTTTCATGGTCAACATGTTTTTTTTAAAAGAGCTTGGCAATGGCAATGGAGCTCTCTGGTATGGAGGAAGAACATATAACAGGATTGGAGTGGTTTTCGACAATGCAAAGAATACCATTTTATTAACATGCACATTTTTAGGTTCATATTTGCATGTTGTGCCTCTACTGTGCTATGTTTACATTCCTTAATGTTCAAAAAGGGGGGAGGATGTTTTCTCAATGAAAACATCCTCCCCTCTGTCATGAACCTTGGAGTGACCTTCACTAGCACTTTTAAATTCGACAAGCAGGTCAGCACCGTAGTCAACTCCTGCTTTTTTTAAATAAGACTATTGGCCAAGACCATGTCATTTTTATCTTTTAAAGACTTAGAAAGGTAATCTTCTTAATAACTAGCAAACTAAAGATCATGTACATCCACTGCACACATAATCTCAAATAACAACTCATATTCCGTGCATCAAATGACATCAAAACGCATTTTAATGGCCAAACTAACTTTAAAATAGGCATTTTCCACGGAGAATAAAACGAAGTTCGGCCATGTTTTCTTTTTCTGCAGGGAGAAATTTGAAGATCACGTGACATAGATGCCAGCCATTGGAATGAATGGTGAAAAAAAACGGGTTTGTCAAACAGAGCACATGGTGTAGTCCAAACGAAAGCTGGGGATTCTGGGTAATGTAGTGTCTTCTGCCATCCTTTACTCCGAAATATTATTTGTTTCTCCGAATCGAAGGGGAAAAATACAAAAGCATTGCACACAATTTAAACCAATCAATGTTGTGTAATTAACAAGGATAATCTGGTGTTTTTTAGTCGATGAGTAGTGCAGATATCACTGTAAAATTAATCGACAGTAAGGGGAATACTTACTTCCGGGTGTACAATTCTCCGTTATCCAATAGGAATGGACGCTCACATTGCCTTTAAGGGCAGCCGACACAAACGAATGCCGTGCTTCCATGAGCATCAAATCCCGCCGCAGATGGGAATACATTGCAATCAGTTGAAAGCTATTTGCGTCCCTTTATGAAGCTGAAGGAGCCTAGGAGCGTCACAACTGGACGCCACGGACACTGACCAAACGTCGCTCCTGGACGCTTAGGGAGTGAGAGTGTGTTGGAGCGGAGCATGACTCTTGACTATTCACTGTGTTTTTTATATTTCTGTTGTAAATCATTGTCTTTTATTGTGATTGTAGTAATGTGTTTTTATTACATGTACAGCACTTTGGCTCGACCAAAAATCGCTTTTAAATGTGATATATAAATAAAACTTGATTTGATTTGATTTTGATTTGAAAAAGGTCTTTTTTGTCTCATACTGGCTGTGCTACAGTACCTCTTTTCACCCTCTGTCTGAAACCAGAGCCCAGTCTGCTCTGATTTGTCAGCTGGCCGGCTCTGTTGTCATTGGTCAACCGCTAGAGATGTCCTGCCCCTTAGCAAATCACGTGCAAAACGGTGGCTCACTTGCCAACAGAACAGCGAGCGTTACATAGTGATGTCACTATGTTACAGAAGAATAACAAAGGAGTCCAATGGAGGCGTTTCAGGCAGAGGGGGAGTGTGTGGGAGAGAAACTCCCTCTGGAGGGAACACAGGGATTGTATCCTCTGCAGACCATTTACATGCACGGAAACCTATAACACACTACAGGTGTTTCTCTTCAAGTCTGAATTAGTTATGTTTGCTCACTAGGGGGCAGACACACTTCCAAACAAACCCAGAAAAACCCAACACCATGTAGTAAAGCAAGTGTCTGCATTGCAACCGTCCTGTTCGTTGATCCTGTGGCTCTCATGCTTGATGGGATGTGAGGGTAACCAGTGCACACACTCTTGGCATGTATATCCTCGGTCTGTGGCCCAACAAATATGTTATTGCTGTGCACTTGTCCGAAATTCCTCAAGTTATGCAAAGTTCAAAATACAAAAACAGATGCTTGGACCAGGCAAAAAGGGCCAAGGTTGTTTAGCAAAATTCGATGTATTTTACAATGCTGATTTAGTGCCATTGGTGACGATGGAACTTGATAGGTGAAATCAAATCTTCAGTTAAAGAAGCTCTGACATATGAGGAGGCTTGGGTGGCGTCACCAATGACATGATCACAACTGTGTCTATTTCTGTGCAGCTTTGTTTCTTCAGCTTTTGTTTCTGCATTACAATCCCTTCTCTTTCTCCCTGCCTCTCCATATACGGGCTTGGTTTATCTTGTCTATATAAACTCTTGTCTAACTTGTTATCCTTGCTCTCCCTCCTATCCTCCTTATCAAAAACTCCTTGAAATATGTCGTTAATCTTCACTGTTCCAGAGTCAAACTGATTTCTGCCAAGACCCCTGACGTGCCAAGTATGCTGCAACAGAAGGTAGCCAAGTCTTTGCAGAAAAATACTTTTCTAGTATGAGTTCTATATCAGTACAGTACCATATCTTCTAATCAAATTATATTTGGATCTTTCTTTTGATTTAATACGCAAAGGAAGATGTCTCAGTCCGCAAATACCTGCCGTCTGTCTCCATATGTTCCGTATGCAAAGGCAAGACCTTGGTGGGACCTGAGTTGATTAGAAGGAGTTCATTTCATGGCATGTAAAACCAATGGGGGTGTTAGTTGTAAACGTTGTCTGCAGCATGAGCTCATGTCTGAGACCTTGCCTGAAAGACATGAATAGAGGGGAGAGGTAAAAAGGAAAAAGGAGGGGCTGGAAGGGGGTCTAAGAGAAACAGGACTCAGGGTAAAGGATTGATGGTATGGTAAAGTAGGAAAAGGAAGAACACCTGGAAGGCTTGTCTGGGGCAAAATGCCTAGGACAACAAGACTGTCTCAATACTGGTTTCTGTCTAAAGAGAGAAAATAAAGACCTGGGACGAAGAAGAAGAAAACAATTGTAGAGAAAAGAGGGAATGTAGAGCGTAAATACAAAGAAGGGGAGGGGTGTTTTTGGAGGTGCGTCAAGAATTTGCCTTTTAAGGGGTACAGTCACTCTTCCAAGCCTTGTGAGCTCTGGGTTAGCAGCCAAAACACTCTAGGGAGAAGAGATAAACAACAGCAAAGAGGCTGTGAGGACATACATGAGCGATGCTAATGTTTTTAGAAATGCTATAAATTCCCTTTATGTGCTCCTTTACAATCCAGGCAGAAAACCAATATACCAATATGCAGCTTACATTCCTTTATACATCATTTTTTATGTTAGGTAAATTCTGTGGTGTAAGGGACCGGATTGAAACACACTTGTAAACAAGAGAAGGCTCAGTCCATTCTGAATCACCGCAGCATTCCAACAGCTGCCCTCACTGTTTGGTTTTCTTGGTTGTTTTCTACAATACCAACAATGTATTGGCCGAGCTAAAAACAGGGGCTGCCTGTATCTGGGAGCAGGAAACTGCCGAGGAGGAGAGGGTGGATGGGTGGGGGTGAGAACAGAGAGGTAATTGTATATGTAAGAGTGAGGCAACCCCAGAAGAGAGGTAGAAGCAGGAGAGAGGAGGAAGGGAGAGACGCTGTGCTTGGGATGGGAGGACTGGGACAGGGGAAGAGAAGCAAGAAGAAAGAAGCAATGAAGGAGAGTGCAGAGATGTATTGAGTGGTGTCGTCAGCTCAAAAACAGATAGAAATTAGTGCCTAGGAAAGTTTGGGTTTGTGAAACAAAGAAGAGAGGGGGTGGAGGCAAAATCCACATGTGAGTGCAGCAAGTTGGAAAGAGAGGTACAAGTGTGTGGAGAAGGGAGGAAGGGAAACAGCAAGAGCATGCAGAGTGTATCCTTCCTTCTGTCCCCGTAGCAAGAGCCAGGAAAAGGGGAAGGTCCTCCCTGTCCTCTCTCTGCAGCTGACAAAAACATCTGCCCAGAAGCCCGGGGCCGGACAGAGCGGGAGAGAGGACAGAAGAGAGGAGGAGGTTAAAAAAAAAAAAGGTCCAGCGGCCAGGAGCCGGTCACCTATATGGGTTGCATCCTGAGTTCGGACTGGTGTGGGGAGGAAGAGGTGCAACCAGTGGTGGCTGTTGGCAGGAACCCATCTCTGAAGAGAAGGAGTCTGGAGAGGAGTGAGAGCGCCAGGATGAGGCTGACAAAGGTCAGTGTGCACGCAGTGTTTACATGAGTGTGTGGTGACATTTTAAATAAACATGGTCCCTGTAATGGGGCAGGAATCTGTTGATATGCACGTGCGCGGTGACTGTGATTGCAGTTAATATGACGCAGGTTGCAATTTCTTGGCTGAATGAGAATACATTTTTTGGGATTATATGTAAGATTTATGCACAATAATACACAATGACTATATTTAATTTAGGCCTTTATATTATTGGCATGATTCTTTTTTATTATAGAGCCCTTTGCTATTCCTGGTTTTCCACATATAATAATAATAGCTTCATAAACCCATTTTCCAAAAGACTATCTTGAGTATGATGTTGAAAAATGCCATGACCTGTGTTGTGATTGGATTAAAGTACTGGCATCTGATTTGAACATTCTTTTGGCTATTATCTAACAGAAAAGCTTCATAAATAAATCCCAATAAAAAGCCACATGTTGCCAAAGTCAAAGTTATGATACTGGAAAACTAGAGGAACAATTGGCTTTGTGTTTATTGCATGTCTTCCACGTGAAATATCATTGCACTGACTGTGTATGCATATCATTTATATGTCTCTTAGATACCAAATATCAGATTTTTCTTGCCGTCTTTGACACGCAGAAATGTTATACTCATTATACTCAATAAAGTCTTTGGGAACATTGAACTTAATTTAAAGTCACAAAAGAAGACATTTATAGTATGCTAAGAAAAATGATAAATCTGCATTCTGGGAACAACGAAATTAAATGGTCCTTGTAGTCTGTTTACAGGTGTTGTACAGTGCAACTGAACATGTGAAAAAAAGTACTTCAATCAGGAGAGACGTGATGTATGAAATACATGTTTATTACCGGACACATAATATGAAGGAATAATGATTGACGGATTACAACAAGTGAATGAAATGATGTTTGACGATTAGGCCCCGGTTTGCAGGATGATCATTCAGGAGGGGAAAACCGCTCCGATGAACCCCCCGGGGTCTAGCCACTGGTGGTGGTGATAAGTAGTTCGGTCTGGTCTGGAGGGAGAAGGTTTTTTTTTTTTTGCTTGGCCCTGTATTAAGAGACAGGAGGCGAAGGGGGGGAGGAGGGTTGTGCGTTGACACCTGAAATGACAACTGACAGAGAGAGAAGAGCAGATTTAAAGGGGTTAGCGGGTGCAATGATTGGCTAGCCGGGGAGTAACGCCCCTGAGAATGGGAGAGGAGAGAGTATTGAAATGACGTGTACCACCAGAGGATATTGGTCTTCCTGATTGAACTTGCGCTGAGCTACATTTGGATACAGACACAGCTGTGTGAAATATGAAAAATGTCCTTGAGTGATGTCACTTGACTCCGTGTTGGATGGGTCTGTTGACTTCAAGTTTGAAATAAATTGGGGTTGGGAAGTTAGCCCTGAGGCTAGCAGCTCAAAACTTTGTTTGACACTGCTAGCACCCAGAACTCAGACTGAACCGTTGACATGCAAGTTGGGTAGTGTAGGGATCAGGTATGGGCAGGGGAAACGAACACACAAAAACACAATATCTCGGATTCTGTGGCACCAATGTTTTATACTTTTCTGAAACTGTCAGTTCTTAATCCGTCAATGTTTTGCCAAAGAATGTGATACCATATTGATGAATTCTCATTGAACGTTTGATTATTCAGCATAATTCAGAAGTCAAAACAACAGAAGAGCATATTTAAAATGTATTTGTGGTTGATCCAAAGATATTTCCAAGCTTGATTAGAATTGAGTAAAGCCACTGGTCATGTTATATGTGCAATACCTGATGGGAAATTCCCTTTTCCTGCTGCCCTCAGGTCAAAGGTCAGCATTAGCTTAGCATCATGTGGTCAGTCAATTTCAGATCCACGTGTTATAGAAAAGTGCCACCCAAAAATAATTATTTCCTTAAATTTGATCAAATTCCAATGTGATATTAGTGTTATTCCGCTCTCATGCCATGTGCAGGAGATCTGAAGAAACTTGAAGAAGTGATTGTTTATATTCTCACAAGGAGCGTGTGTGTCTTATTTGGCCCTTGATTTGAACGATGATGTGGATGACGATGGGTTCTCCGAGCTGCTGGCACATCTGTGCAGAGACAATGGCAGTGTTGTGAAGACCACAGCACTGCTGGGGAATTACCATCATGTCAACAGAGGCAGGCTAGCTAGCTTGTCTTAAGCTGCTATTAGCCATCAAGAGAACATTGAGGACTTGTGTCCAAGAGTTTACATGACATTTGATTACATACAGCTTTTAGTCTCTGCAGCTTTTTTATCCAGATGTGAGAGTGTTTGTGTTCATTTTTCTAAATGTGCATGTCTTGCATCTGGGCTTGTGTGTGTGTGTGTGTGTGTGTGTGTGTGTGTGTGTGTGTGTGTGTGTGTGTGTGTGTGTGTGTGTGTGTGTGTGTGTGTGTGTGTGTGTGTGTGTGTGTGTGTGTGTGCGTGCGTGCGTGCGTGCGTGCGTGCGTGCGTGCGCGTGCGTGCGTGTGCGTGTGCGTGCGTGTGCGTGTGCGTGCTTGGTTGCACCACAGTCCCAGTGGCTCAGTATCACATGTTGAACAGCGTGGGAATGAGGAGCCCTCTGGACCACGTCATCCTGACCCCAAACAGGATTGTGGGAACCAGTTGGATCCCACTCATTATCCTAAATGTTCCATCTATTTATGGTCATACTTTAATTGACTTGTTTTTATCATTTCATGCTTTTTTCTATGGGCCCATTGACAATCGTAGGTGTTGGAAGATAAGCTCTGGTTAAGTGAGAACTTAACCAGAATGTGGCTTTAATTTGTTTTTACCCATGCATGGTTTATGCACATACCCAGTCAGATGCATGCCAAGTACTTACTGGAAACATCTGGCCACAGATAATGATGTTCCACATGTTGTTCACATTGCATAAAGTACTGGGTGTTATGTCAGGAACAGGGAAAGAGGATGTTTTTATCACATGTGTTTTCTTATTAAAGAATCATTTTGAGATATCTTTCCAAAATTAACTGTTTCTTTACCTACAACATATTTGCTTCGGTTTTCAGGGAGTGGTCAAAACACATCCTTCATTTAGCCAGGAATGGTTTTGTGATTATTGGGGTTATTTTTTTAATAATAAAACTTGTAGCTAATTACTGGATTAGCCTAAACTTGGGAATTCACTTCACTGCCTTGCTGCCAAATGTTTCTTGAGAGTTGTTGATAGAGAGTAGCTGAGCAATAAATACCCTGGTCTTCTGGAACGGGTCTGCTCTCGGTTCCGAGAGTAAGAACAAAACATGGAGAAGTGGCGTTTAGCTATTATGCCCCCACAATCTGGAACAAACTGCCTGAGTCATGCACGTCTGCAGAAACTCTTACTATTTTCAAATTGAGACTGAAAACATATATTTTTGCCGCTGCTTTTAATGGAACTGCTTTTAATTGAACTGCTCATATTCACACTGCAGTTTGCTTTTTATTCATGTATTATATAACTGTTGTGTTTATCTTATTATCTTTGCCTTTTAAATGCCTGTTGTAAAATGCCATTATATGATGTGTTTTTACTGTATTTATTCTTAAATGTATTTTATTTTATTTTGTAAAGCACTTTGAATTGGCGCGTACTGAAAGGTGCTATATAAATAAACTTGCCTTGCCTTGCCTCCTTAAAATGGATTCCTCAAATAAACAGGGTCTGATGGACATACAAAAAAGTCCATATGGTTCTCTTTTGAAATATAATAAAATAAAAGAGCACAAACCCTGCAGAATGATATTGAATTAATGTGAAATAAATCAGAGTAGACAAGCCTCAGGCAGAAGTAATGAAACTGCCAACTTGGGGTTCTGTTGTAAAAATATTTGTTCTAATCTGTCCAATTTTGAGTTATGATCACAAACACATTATACAGGCATTGAATGTTACATTTTTTAAATATCTGGCCGTCATTACAATAAACGTGTATTAAATACACCCATATAAACAAGACAAGAGTCATTAATGGAACCACTTAGCAGTTGATAATATTATGAAATGTGAAATATTAAACACAGCCGCAGTTGTGGGATCTTTTTAGCCACGAAAGCAGCAGGGCTCTAGAGTCTAGTCTAGTCCATACAAAATCTCTTTAAACAGATACACAACCTGTACGCAATGGGACACAATATTAGTCATGGAGGCTGTCTGGTTTCTATTATTAGTCCAATTTCTACTGACCGATCATATTTGATCAGGTTTTGGGTTCATGGAGGTAAACAGTCTGTGTGTAAAGCAAAAGAGGCAGAACGACTTGGCTGACATGCAATCTTGGAACCCACATGCATTCGTCTGTTGACAACGTAGGTATTCATTAACTTAAAATTAGCGGGTAAACTGGCCACTTGTCAAACAATCCAGTCATAGACTTTGTTACATTACAATTACAACTCCTGTCTGCGTTTGAAGACTAGGGTTGCGTTCCAATAGTCCATTTAGCTTAGGAACCTTCCTAACCGAGTGAAATGACCCGGAATTACGTCACTGGCAGCCATGATAAGTGCCGTTCCAATTCTCTAAATGAAAGGAAAGGAGGTTTCAAACTTCCTTTATAACCTCCTTTAGCTTAGGAACCACTGGACCTCCCTTGACGAAAGGAGAGGAGAAAATGCTGCCCCACAATGCATTGCAGCCACAGCATTTGCCGTCACTCAACAGTCGGCCGTTCACGGAAACAACCGATTATGACCGAGAAATGATATCATGAAAGTTACGGTGCTTATTAAGCATTTTAAAACATAGGTGGTAAGTTGCCAAAGTGCTTTGTTTTGAACGTTCATCAGTATTATAATCAAAGAGAGAAATATGAACGTTAGTTTTTACTGAAATTATCAAATAAAGTCAACATTTCAGTCTTTACTGAGCTGTGTGGGGTTTGTTCAACTTTTAAAAGATGTTTGAATGGTGATATACACAGTGATAGATGTTAAGGACTAACGTTTATAATAAATACATTTGTATTGATTTTAAATCTTTAGTTCATACAATCATACGTATTGGGATCATTTGTATTAATGTGGACCGGAGGGAGAGGGTGACGAGCATAAGATTCACTTTCCTTTTTTATTTAAATTCCAACTTTGGTCCTGAAGAATATGTTTCTCTGTTGTCCACGTTCATAAAGCAAAGCAACAGCATCAGAGCACGGTGCAGAGTCTCTGGATGAGTTCACAGGAGTCCCTCGTTCTTATTAAACATCCATGTTGTAGTCCGCTGTATAGAAAACTGTAGTTTCCATAGTTCCCCCACAGCAGCAGACGCACATTTATGACGTCCGCTGGCGCATCATAAACACGTCGGATAGTAAAAGTGCAGTCGGATTCTCTAAAGTACCGCAGTCTCTTCTCCTAAGTCCTTTTGAATTCTCCTATCCACTATCCCTTAACCCCGTGACGTTTCACTCAGAGGTCAAGGAATAGGAGATAGGGTTGGAACTTAGGAGCTGATTTTTGGATTATCGGAACGCAACCTAGGACTGTTAACAATGACTAGTGCATAAGGAAGTCTTGACTCGGAAATCAGTTGACTAAACCGGAACCCTCAATAGATTGACTGTTGCCCCAAGTGGCCAGGTCGTAGGCTCGTAGCCAGACTCATAGCTATTACATTCCGAGATTGGTTCATCAACTACTTTGGTCCAGACTGAAATATTGACAATTTGAAGGATTGCTTTGAGATCTTTAAGACTTACTGTTATCTGAAAGAAAAGACATCACCAAGGTCTACATGTGTTACTATTCTGGTGAAGATTCAGAAATTCGATTCCAATCTTTTCGCGAAACAAACAATCAATTGTGCTTCTTTCGGCTTCTGTCCAAGGACTGTGTTTTTCCTTAATGTTGTCCTCTATAGCACTCTGCTGCTATCAGCATGGATTCTGCTCAGCCAATCCGATTTGAAAAAGTGTAATTTCATGTGGGGTGTGTTTGCAGTTGCAACATTTTAAAGTAAATCTGTCCAAAATATGTATTTGGGTTTGGAGTATATTGTGGGACTGTTTGATTGCCAAAGTAATGCTTTGTGGCCACCAGTCTGAACAAAGCTTTAGTCCTTAATTAAGGGGTAATATGTAGATCTCTTTATCTGTAATGTAATATTTCTCAATTCCTATCTCTACAGTTTCAAAACATAGTTTTGCCCAGCGACATAGTCATTTTCCAATTATTATACTCTAGAAAGTCGAGTTAATTATCTTTCAAGCTGCTTTTAGTCACCACAGAGGATGCAAATTTCAATTTGTTATCCAACTAGCTTTGCTTATTTTTGTGATTGTTGTGGAGTCCAGAAATACATAGAGGGCAGGCGTTGTGACAGCGGTTTTGAATATATTTGTCTTGCTTCCCTGTAATTTCTCATGAGCAACAAAGTTTATATTGGCCGTGACCAATACTGAAGCCTTGAGCCACAGGCATTCACTGGAAACACACTTCCAAAACAGGAAGGAACACTGACGGGCTGGGGTTGAATATAGACCCCCCTAGAACATCCAGAATAAAACAAAGAAGGGTAGACTAGATCTACGTAATTCTCACACTCCTGCACGTAAGAAAAAAGATAAATTACTATGTAAACCCCAGTCTGGGGATGTGGCTGACTAGATTCCTGTGGCTTTAAAACAATGATCCGTCCCAAACTCAGCAGGATTCGACGAATTATTGTCGCTGTGTTAGTAGCGGGCCCAAAGATGAAAGTTGAACAAGGGAAAAAGGAAAGACATAAACCATTTCCTCCCACAGTTAGTCTGCAACCCCCCCCATCAAATCCCAGCACCGCCCTTAAAAGAAACACCCCAAAGCAATATGCACTCAAAAATGTCTAGTTGACATTTGCCCAAGTTTTGGGTCTCTGGGTTCGAACAGCATAACTGGCTAATGGAAAGGACTTTATTTAACTCATCGGCACAATAAATGTGAACATGTGCTCGAGGGGTCATCAGTATCTTTGTGTCTCACCCACGGCTTTCACGCGCTTTCGCTCCTTCAACAGCTGCACCGTATCAGCCTTTGGCGTACTGCTGTCTTACACAATCCTTCGTCAAGCAACTCAGACCCCTTTTCTAGCCTCCTCCTCCTCTTCCCCTCATTTCCTCTTGGCCCTGGTTGCAACTCTGTCCCCCTCTTTCTCATTTACCTCCAAGCATGATTCAAGTCCTTCCACCTCCTCCAATCTCTAACTAGGACTAGAACACCTGGAATGTGTGCAATATTTCAAGAAGTATACCAATCCCAAACACCTTGCATTGGGTGAGGTCATTCAGAGTTTTTGTAGGTACAAAGAAAAATTGTCTCAGGATTCATGTTCGCAAAAGCGT